>NC_091133.1:133700805-134000805 GCF_040183065.1 Periplaneta americana | reverse complement strand
TGTTTTTTATATTTGACTTATTATAAATTAAATTGTAATTGTATATATTTGACCATGTCTATGCATATATTATGCCTTCGACAATAAAGTTCTATCTATTTACGTGCAGACATGACACTGCTGCCCCAACGCACGGAAGGTGTTTTATTTACAATTGTTCAAGTATGTCTTCTGGCAAGACGGGATATTTCCTGGTGCCTTTTCTTTTTGTTGAAGCATTTTTATTCTTTTTATATGGCTCTTAAGTTGTACCAGTGTGCATCTCGACCTGGAGCAGGGCCAACTACAGCAAGACACCCTCAACGTACGGCAGAAACTTCTATGACGTCAGTAAGTATTTGCTCTCACCGAAGGAACTTTCTTTTACATTGTTGGTGATAATACTATAAATCTACCTATTCAGTCCAGTTGTAATTAAGCTACTTTGTTGGTAAATCCGTGCGTACCAGACTTCTATTTTCGAAAGTATGAGGTGATTGCAGGCAAGGTTAAGGGGACACTCAACTATATTTTGGAACTTTTTTCCTATTTGACCAATCTCTTTCAAATTTGGAGAAAAAGTTTAATATACACATGGAAAGTAACTTGCAAAATCTCAGCTCATTAGATCCAATACTTTTCAAAATAAAAAATATTTCAATTTTTTATCAATCATTAATTGAAATATCACTTTTAATTATCATTTTTTATTTTTTGGCTTTGTGCATTTGACTGTGACTTCTCAATGAATAGGGGAAGAATTCTACGTATTGATTTAGTTCTGTCACGTAAATTAGTGTAGAAATTTAATTTTTCATTTCTATGACACTTTTTCTGCAATTTTTAAGTTGAGTGTCCCCTTAACAGAAAATTTCAACATAAAATTTGAATGTTTTAATAATGTCTGGTCACCACTCTGAGCAATAATTTGCACGTGAATACGTCTATAAATTCGATCCAGTCCTAGGGTGACATCCCAAAAAGTCGACCGGCACATTTTCAGATCAGTTTTATCGCGCCTATAATTTCTAAACTATTTACAATATATTCCAATGAAGTGACACACAAAGGATCAATGTATCCAACGTTACCTCGAGTTGTAGCGAGTGACGTCATCTAGCGATAAGCGGGAGAGAGAAGTTGAAGCACGAATTTTCGTGTCGCACGGTAGTCGAGGAAATCTAACTCGAGAATGTGAAGTGATAGAACGTTAGCAGTGGTGTCAAACGATTTGTAAAGAGCATTTTCCTACATCTCACTTGATATTGTGTCAGAGGATGAACAATTGTTTGTATGTATCTGAAGTCTTACTAGTGTAATACTGTATGTAGAGCGAGCTAGCTAGCGATGTATACAATGGAGGAGGAAAGGAACTTTCCAATTTACCCCATTATCTCCTGGCTTAGTTGCCTCATGAGCGATGTCTTATTGGTGCCACTTATGAGGTTCAGACCTGTTTTCCGACAGTTGACTAAACAACAACAACAACAACAACAACAAAACTTTCCCATTGTTTACGAATTTGTCTTTGTCCTCATCGCCTTTCTATCATACGTTTTTCTTTCAAGTAACATGTAGAAGTATTGCAGTGTTGCCAAAATTGTGAAAATTTGCGTAGGACGATTATCACTGAACAATAAAAATACAAGAACTTTTTCTGGCGATCATAATGAGCCAATTACTTAGCTGCGAAAAAAAAAATTATCCTACTTTCAGGTTCGATTCACTGTATTCTAACAAGACAAGCTGGGAAGCGTGGACTCCGTCATAAAAACGCTTCCTCATAAATCGACGTCGCTTCGTCAGGTTTATAGCTGCGTGCAGCTTTGAACTTAATTAAAATCCAGATTTCTTTACATCTACTACAGTAACTGATTACTCTTGCTCACCGTATCTGAGTTTTCTGTGTCTTTAAGAAATGAAATTATCTGAAGCAAGATAGAGTATTAACTTCATAAGACTACCATTTTTAAGAGATTTAAATAGCAATTTAAGAGATATTACACAACTTTAAAAGGGACAATAACATTTTCGCAAAATTGGAATTAGGTTATAGGCAGACCCCTTCAGCATACACAAATCAGATTAAATTTTCACCGTATTTCAGAAACTTTACAAAATATTACATGCAACTTGTAACGAACTTCAGTTTTGTGTTTTGTGGTAGAAACTCCGGTAATTCTACTAATTAAACTAAAATGTCTTAATGTCAGTCCACCTAAGTAGGTTAATTACACTTTTTCATTATACGTTACATGCAATTCACATAAATGAAGCTGTTTCATTACAATATTCCTCTTTACAATTTATTAACAACTGGCTGCAACTTAATAACCGCAGAACACTCCATTCGCTGTCTCTTCTGTTTCGAGTTCTCCACACTTCTATTCCAGATTATCTTCGTTCCCGGTTTAACTACTTATCCTCCAATCACAATCTAAACACGAGGTCACAAGAGAGCCAAATCCTAGCAAGTCCTGCCCGTAGAACATTCCATTATTCATCCTCTTTTACTGTCTCAGTCCCCTGTGAATGAAATTATCTACCTCAGAAGATTAGGGGCTGCCAGACAATAACCACTTTCAAGAAAAGACTAAACGATTTCTTACGGGCGCAGTCAAATTGAAATTATAATTCCGATCGAGTTTGATAATTTAATTTAATTTAGGTATGAATATTTTTATTATTATTATTATTATTATTATTATTATTATTAAATTATTTTATTGTTGTTATGAAGATAAAAGAATTGTCATTCTATTATATTAATTCTGTGGTGTCTGGGTAAAGGGAGATAAGTCATAAAAATGAGTTCGGAGATAAATGAAAATTAAACTTGGAACTCTTATTACAAATAATTTTCTACACAAATAAAACACATCAACTGCTAGTATTCTTTGATTTTTGCACACCCACTTGTATAATTTAACTTGTGTGTTCATCTGGCGAACAAAATTCCACCTGGACAAAAAAATGACTTATACCCCTTTACCCGAACACCACAGAATTATGTATTATATTGTATTGTATTGCTTTGTATTGCATTGTCTTGATTATGTTATATTCATAGCAATGTAGTAATTTTCTATCGTACTGGTTGAGTGGAAGAGAAGGCCGAATGACCTTAACTCTGCCAGTTAAAATAAATCATTATTATTTTTTTTTGTATTTAATTATTTAATTCATAATTTTTGCTATACTATTCAAATGCATAACAATAAGAGAATCATTATTATTATTATTATTATTATTATTATTATTATTACTTACTTACAAATGGCTTTTAAGGAACCCGAAGGTTCATTGCCGCCCTCACATAAGACCGCCATCGGTCCCTATCCTGTGCAAGATTAATCCAGTCTCTATCATCATACCCCACCTCCCTCAAATCCATTTTAATATTATCCTCCCATCTACGTCTCGGCCTCCCTAAAGGTCTTTTTCCCTCCGGTCTCCCAACTAACACTCTATATGCATTTCTGGATTCGCCCATACGTGCTACATGCCCTGCCCATCTCAAACGTCTGGATTTAATGTTCCTAATTATGTCAGGTGAAGAATACAATGCGTGCAGTTCTGTGTTGTGTAACTTTCTCCATTCTCCTGTAACTTCATCCCGCTCAGCCCCAAATATTTTCCTAAGCACCTTATTCTCAAACACCCTTAATCTATGTTCATCTCTCAGAGTGAGAGTCCAAGTTTCACAACCATACAGAAGAACCGGTAATAGAACTGTTTTATAAATTCTAACTTTCAGATTTTTGGACAGCAGACTGGATGATAAGAGCTTTTCAACCGAATAATAACACGCATTTCCCATATTTATTCTGTGTTTAATTTCCTTCCGAGTGTCATTTATATTTGTTACTGTTGCTCCAAGATATTTGAATTTTTCACCCTCTTCGAAGGATAAATCTCCAATTTTTATATTTCCATTTCGTACAATATTCTGGTCACAAGACATAATCATATACTTTGTATTTTCGGCATTTAGTTCCAAACCGATCGCTTTACTTGCTTCAATTAAAATTTCCGTGTTTTCCCTAATCGTTTGTGTATTTTCTCCTAACATATTCACGTCATCCGCATAGACAAGAAGCTGATGTAACCCGTTCAATTCCAAACCCTGTCTGTTATCCTGAACTTTCCTAATGGCATATTCTAGAGCGAAGTTAAAAAGTAAAGGTGATAGCGCATCTCCCTGCTTTAGCCCGCAGTGAATTGGAAAAGCATCAGATAGAAACTGACCTATACGGACTCTGCTGTATGTTTCACTGAGACACATTTTAATTAATCGAACTAGTTTCCTGGGAATACCAAATTCAATAAGAATATCACATAATACTTCCCTCTTAACCCAGTCATATGCCTTTTTGAAATCTATGAATAACTGATGTATTGTACCCTTATACTCCCATTTTTCTCCATTATCTGTCGAATACAAAAAATCTGATCAATAGTCGATCTATTACGCCGAAAACCGCGCTGATTTTATTATTATTATTATTATTATTATTATTATTATTATTATTATTATTATTATTAAGAAGAAGAAGATGAACATTAGTTTTCTTTTATTCCACACAAAAGACATTACTGTAATCTCAAAAGCATGATGCAGGACTGTTAATAAATACATAGTATGGCTTTATAGATAAATTCTGCAAAAGCGTCCAAAAATTGAACAGAAAATAGGGGGATGCTTTACGGAACATTTTGAGATAGGGGACTTTGGGTCTTCGAACTCAGATTAAGGAAATATGAGGTTAAACATGCCTTCGCTATCACTTACTCTGTTCCATATTATCCGCATCGTATTATTTTATACTTACAGGTATTATTTACATTTTGAAATTATTTTCATATTATTTACAAATCTGAGTTAACAACGTTCCATGAGCAAATGCTGGGTAACTTTCGGTGCTGGACCCGGACTCATTTCACCGGCATTATCACCTTCATTCCATTCAGACGCTAAATAGCCTGAGCTGTCGATAAAGCGTCATAACAGAACTCAATAAAATAAAAAAACAACGTTCCGTCAGCTCAGTAGTTCAGTCGACTACAGCGCTTGCCTGCCGATCCGGAGTTGCGCTCGGGCGCGGGTTTGATCCCCGCTTGGGCTGATTACCTGGTTCCGTTCTGAAAATAAATTTTAAAATTTTACAATTGTTCGGATCAAATTTCTGCACATTTAAAGGACAAAACTAAAATTATTTCAATTATTTATTATTTATCAATGCCATAATACACTGCTCTCTTAAACTGACTGGCCATAGGCCTATTGTTAATTCAATCAATGGTTTTCTCAAATTGCGCTATGAAATGTTCATAATAAAACATTTTAATTCCCGAAAAGGAAGCGAAAACGAGCAAAATTGTATTAGACTTTTTTGTCTGAAATATCTCGAAGTGTAATCCCCTGAAATTAATGACAATACTTACAGTTTATCATGTATAGGTTTTGGTAACGATTTTTTTTTCGGCGAACTCCCAGTGTGATGTAGTTTTCGCCGAAAACGGGTGATATGGGTGCTTTGAAGCACACGGTACACTTGAATGCTTACAATGAAAAATAATGCCACTAACAAGAACCGTAACGTTTACAACAGTTGACCTATTATACAAAAAGCACAGGAATGGACTTTCTGTGGTAGCCTATTCTATTCAATATTAGAGAATATATTTCTTAGTATTTCCCTACAGACGTTCTGCAAAGATTTTTCAAATAATTACATAGTCTACATAATACAGTTCACTGATAAAAATAAATACCAGAAAACTGCGTGAGTTTTAAGAGTTCGGAAGCATGCGGGCGTGCAACTGCGTTATGCTACGGCACTTCAATGTTATTTACTTGCAGACACTCGTCGTAGCCACAGCTTCTCTCTCCAGAACGTAATGCGATTTCATTTAATCAGTACTTTGCTTTGAAGAGTAAATTAAAAAGAAAAAGACAAAAATTCGTCGAGTTTATGGAATAAAAACTAAACACATTTGAGTGCTTATTGATCCAGACTTCATGTTAAGAGTAATACTGTAAAAAGAAAAAGAGAACCTCGCAAAGAGCATCATTTCTCAGTATAAATAGGCTAAATACCTACACAATATCGTTTAAAAATGTAGTTCTGTTGCAGTTCCTATTATGCAAAAAAATCCCCTGTATTTACAATTTACAACGTAAAATATGGTCCTGCGTCGTATAAGGCAGGCATCAGGCTTTCACTCTGTTACAGAACGCGCGCTAGTTCGAGTTCACAAGGGGAAGGAATTATGAATTTCGGCCAGTGTATAGGACCCAAAATTGTCATGAATTTGGGGAGGTACGTTATGTATCGAAATCCGGTTATGAAACCAACTACATTCCAACTTTTGTATTTTCTTCTTATACTCCATAGACATTCCTTTGGTGGTGGTGGTGGTGGTGGTGGTGGTGGTTGTGGTGATGGTGGTGGTAGTGGTAGTGGTGGTGGTGGTGGTGGTCGGGGATGGTGGTGGGAGGGTGGTGGTGGTGGTGGTAGTGGTGGTAGTGGGGGTGGTGATGGTGGTGGGGGTGGTGGTGGTGGGGGTGGTGATGGGGGTGGTGGTGGTGTTGATAGTGGTGGTGGTGGGAGGGTGGTGGTGGTGTGGTGGGGGTGGTGGTGGGTTGGTGGTGGAGGCGGTGATGGTTGTGGTGGGGGTAGTGGTGGTGGTGATGGTGGAGGTGGTGGTGGGGGTGGGAGTGGTGATGGTGGGGGTTTTGGTGGTAGTAGTGGTGGTGGTGGTAGTAGTGGTGGTGGTGGTGGTGGTGGTGGTGGGGTGGTGGTGGGGTGGTGGTGGTAGTAGTGGTGGTGGTGGTGGTGGTGGTGGTAGTGGGGGTGGTGGTTGTAGTGGTGTTGGTGGTGGTTGTAGTGGTGTTGGTGGTGGTGGTGGTGGTGGGGGTAGTGGCACGAGGGCACGAGAGCCAGAGGGCACGAGGACCAGAGGGCACGAGGACCAGAGGGCACGAGGACCAGAGGGCACGAGGGCCAGAGGGGACGAGGGCACGAGGACCAGGGGGCACGAGGCCAGAGGGCACGAGGACCAGAGGGCACGAGGGCCAGAGGGCACGAGGGCCAGAGGGCACGAGGACCAGAGGGCACGAGGGCCAGAGGGCACGAGGACCGAGGGCACGAGGGCCAGAGGGCACGAGGGCCAGAGGGGACGAGGCACGAGGGCACGTTGGCCAGAGGGCACGAGGGCCAGAGGGCACGAGGGCAGAGGGGAGAGGGAAGGGGGGAGAGAGGAGAGGATATTTTCATTACTCTAACCTACAATCCACAATAACCTGAAATAGCTATTGCTTCACTACCACATGTAAAACCGACTGATCGTTCTGACATTGTTATTTACGTTTTCGCATTGGAACTCAAGAACTGAAGATGTATGTAGGTTAAATAAAAAGTATTTAGCATGAAGAAAACCATTCAGAGGGGTAGGCCTGTCTCATTATTATGGAAGCAAATAACTTCCAAAATGTCTGGTATTCTTCATTGGAAATAGATTTGAAAAAATTTAATTTGAACTTCTAATGAACTTAGTTAGCAGCATTTGCTGCACAAGCCACTAGTTTTTATATAACATGAGGGGGCGAATAATGACAGAGCAGTGGTTATCAATCTGGGATACGTGAGGTTGTCTCAGGGGGTACTCATCCTACTGACTAGGTGTGTAAAAATGCTAACACTTGTTTTATTATGCGTATTGATAATTATTGCAGTTTACATATTTTCTTTTACAATATCAACTCCTGCTTTTCCTACCTTCAATAACATTTTACAAAATTTATTACTATTATTATTGCACCAATAACTTCTGTATGTATAGTCTAATAATAATAATAATAATAATAATAATAATAATAATAATAATAATAATAACTTATTTTGCATACAACAACAATCGTAATCTTTTCTTATTTCTTATATAATTGCAATACAGTTTTGGAGATCGAAGGTAAAAAAAATGTATTTTGGGATAGGCTACGATAGCAAAAAAGATTGAATACCACTGACACAGATAATGTAAGATCCTCAATCAAATGGCCAAGACAAAGGACTCAGTGTCATAGTGCAGCCTAAAGGTTTTTAACGACTAGAATCAGTGGAGAAAATCTATCGGGATTCGAACTCGCGACATTCAGGATTGCAGAGCAACGCCTTAACAGCCACCCTACGGCGCGCTCCGATAATCATCACATCTACTGAAATTTTTCTATTACAAAAATAATAATATTTTAATTATAAATGCCATATTTTGATAACGAATCCGCGAGATTCTACAACCCACTTGACAAATCCTGACATAAAGCACACTGTCACTTCAGCCCAGATATTACTTGGCACGCACTGAAACAGGGAATAAATCAAGCGGCGCATAATGAACATGTTTTATTATGCAAATCATGAAAGGAGCGGTTGAATTGAGGGTTTTGGAAAATGGCAGGAGCTGCAGAAACACCCTCTTCCAGTGTGTTTGTACATAGTTGCATTTCAAATTATTTGACACTGTAGAACAAACGCATTTCAGATACAAATCCCTTCATCCCGGGCTTGAATGCGGCTCGCACAAAACAGCATATAGCTAATGTTACTCTGTGTAATTTAATTGCACTGGGATATCCAATCCGCACATTGTACAAAAGTTCCATTGATTTTCGTCTGAAAATGACATCCGATAACACAGGATCTGTTAATGATGTCCGCTGATAAACTTATACGTGCTGATCCCTATTCAGTGCCTAGGAAGAAAATGCCAATTGCAATTGCAGCTAGTCTATATTTACACATTTCTGAAAAAAAAAAATCGAAAACTAATTATTACGCAAATCTGGTTTTCAAGTAGTAGTTTCCTGTAAAGCAGGTCTGAATAATTTCTTGGAAAAATTGTTCCGGACCCGGGTATCGATCCCGAGACCCTTCGCTTAGCGCGCGAACGCTCTTCCGACTGAGCTGCCCCAGGAACTATACACGACACCGTCACAATTTTTTCTTTTGTATCCACACGACTCAAATGAGCTGACAAGACGCCAGAACTCAATTATGAGTGCACACAAATACTTGTGTGACTTAAATTGTGGCTTTCTCATTTGAGTCGTGTGGATACAAAAGGAAAAATTGTGACGGTGTCGTGTATAGTTCCTGGGTAGCTCAGTCGGAAGAGCGTTCGCACGCCAAGCGAAGGGTCTCGGGATCGATACCCGGCCCCGGAACAATTTTTCCTTAAAATTATTCTAATTATTACGATTCAGTATGAAAATTAGGCTATCGGAAGAGAAAATTCCAGATTCTCGGATATACATTATCTCTCTATACATAAAGAAGGAACCTACAAACACCCTTATAAAAGGAATAATTGTCAAATTTAGATATTTAATGCAAATACGAAATTCCACACTCGGCGGTATGCGACGAGTCCAGTTTCCGATTATGTGGCACGCGGAGAAGTGAGACAACTTTTGCTTTGGAACCTCAGCGCTACGTAAACACAGCCGTGTACTTCAGTTGACTTAGAAAGAGAAAATAAAATAAATCTGCTTCAGTTTGTACAGGTGTCAAAAGCATTAGCTAAGGGTTGCGACATGGCTACTTGGATCATAGCCTGTACAAACAGATTACACTGTATAGTAATATTAATTGCATCCGACATACTCAACCCGCGTTTCTTCCACAATCCTCCAGTTTTGAGAAAGTTTTGTAGGAAAACCACTAAGTTTTGGACGATTAAAACTTAATTTATGCTTTGCAAACCATGAGCGTAGCCATCATCATATGGCTACACGATTTAGAACGTGAAACATTTTATTTTCGCTTGCAGAGTTAAAGGCTTCTTTCCATTCAAAGAGCCTTGATTAAGACAATAGTGACATAATATATATTTAAATTATGAATATTTACAATACACTAAAGATTCTACAGCAATAGCCTTGAGTTGAATCTTAACGACTAATGTAAGTATACTTAATTGAATCTATGTAACAATAAGAGAGAAATCTTAACTACTAGTGTAAGTAAACTTAATTAAATGTATGTAACAATAAGCGAGAAACCTCAACTATTAATGTAAGTACACTTAATTAAATCTATGTAACAATAAGAGAGAAATCTTAACTACTAATGTAAGTATATTGAATTAAATCTATGTAATAGTAAGAGAGAAATCTTAACTACTAGTGTAAGTATACTTAATTAAATCTATGTAACAATAAGACAGAAATCCCAACTACTAGTGTAAGTATATTTAATTGAATCTATTTAAGAAAGAAAGCCTATGCGAAAAAGTAATAATTTATGAACTAATAGGATTAAATTCAATCTATATTCAACATATAAAGCATTAAATTAAGCTCAGTTAGCTTGTTAGTTAACTGGTGAAAATTAATCCAATAATAGTTTACTGTAACTAGATTTTAAGAAATCTAAATGACCTCTGAATTGAAAGACCGTCACCCTCGTTATCAGTCATATGGTCAAGACTAAGTCCCGACAATTAACAATTTGTTTTACCCTCTTTTGTTTTATCCTTCCAATTATCTTTTCCTTGTGGATTATAATAGATTAAATGGTGATTATGATTCTGGTGATGGTGGTGTTCGTGATGATAATGATATCATTTGCCTCCCTCCATAAACTGGAAAATAGTTCCTTGGAGATATTTTAATACTTTTATATATCACGTGGGGACGAATAATGACTGAGAATGTGAGGTCCTTACTGAGACGGCTAAAACAAATGACATGTCCATAGGAAGATTAATTCCATTTTGCTGTCGGAATTCGAATCTTGGTTCGCTAGGTTGGTACTAATCTCGCCGTCAAAAAACACTTGACAAGTAAGCAATAAGATAATCAAATGGAAACCCGAGGCATAAAAGATTTATTTCAACATTTTACATTTTCAGGCTGCAATATAAAAAATGAGTTTGCTGTAGCCATCGAATGTCAAGTGATTCTCAGGTGAAGAACAAGTGTTACGCATAGGTGGTGCCCGAGACTCTTATCGTTCAGGAATGGTCGTGGAATTTCCTACAATTTCCCATTCGACGCCGTCTAGACTTGCAGTTCTCAACACAGACACACACCACTTCAGTCAGTAATAAATTAGTCAGTAACGTCTCCATGCACGCACGTTACTCTTATTGTGTGAATCACTCTCGGCGCATTTTTCCCCCTTTTCTGGCATCATTAATTCTATATAATAATTCTTCTTACAGACGAGATCATTATTCCTTCCCACCCACGTCTACCAACATAAATTAAGTGTAAGAAAACTTAAACTGAATTATGCCTTCCTTTAACAAATATCCCGCTCGGCTTTCTTTTAATTTTCTTGTAGTCAACATCACCACGAGATTACTGTTACAGCAAAACGGTCGCTGCATTTTTAATACATTCTCGTCGCTCCATATCCTCTTCCTCACAATAATCATATTCATCATCTGAAGGTCAAGTCCGGTCCCTTTGAAGGGACGTTGAGAGCACTGATGTACCGGAAAGATCCATCTCTGATCCCCTCATGGCATGAAGGGACCGACTATACCAAAACACTCTTGAGCATACTCAGCCTTCCTATATAAGGCGGTATTCGGTCATCAAAAGGAGGAGAAAAAAAGGCCTGAGGATGGACCGAGCCGGTCTGAATAACAGCGCGAGGAATACAGTGAGTGCACGTAAAGAGCTCTCCGTGCTTTGATGTGGGCAAGATGAAGATCTAGCGAGGAGGAAAGCACCTGCGCTATTCACGAGATCAAGACGGTTATAAATTTCGTAATGCAGTTCTTCTTAATGAGCGCCCCTCCACACCTGCCCCAAGTTCTCTGATATACATTTTCACTTCCATACTGGACTTCTCCTTGGATTTGAAACGAATAATCCTGAATTTACACTAAAGCAAACTATTTCCATGGGAAGGAGAAAAACGATATAAACGTAAGTATACTGTTTTCGCTGTAAGAAAAATCCTAATGTAAATATAAGCACGTTGCTATCATATCCGTGATTGGCTCCCAGTCGAAACACTCACATGACGCAGGAAAATATAGTTCGTATCTGGAAACCATAATTTTGTATTATTTGAAAATAATAAATTGAATTCTAGTTGTTAAATACGATGAAACATATAACTTCACTCATATGTATAACGCTATGTAAAAGAAAAACTACTTTTATATTTTGTTATGTACTATGAACGCGGATGAATACCAACAGTAATATCGAGGTAGTCTGTTCTTGTAACAAGCTGGCGTCACGAGCTCGTAGTTGTTCACGTAAGCACGTGGTACTGAAGTATGGCTTCTGCATCCTTGGCGTGTGTGATTATTAAACATAAGAGTGGAAACCTTCTCTAAAGCGGAGAAAAACAAATAGTCTTAAATGTATACAATAAGTAATGTGAGTTTTAATTACAGTAATTATAAAGTAAATGTTTCCTAAGCAAATGAATACATAGTAGTGAGGTTAGGCCTACTTGACGAGTAACGGGAAATGTTTAACATGAAATAGAATGTACAACAGTAGGCGGGAACACGTCCTGAAAATCTATGGCGCCAAGCAGCGGCCAATGAAGCCTCACTTCAGTCACGTGCTATTGTTTACATTAGGATTTTTCTTGCAGCGAAAAGATTATAGAGCCTAGAGCAGGCCTACAAAAGGTTCGCACTCTCCGAGCCGGCTCACAGCTCGTGAGCGAAATGCAGATATTAGCTGTGCTCTGTATAAGGGTGGACTGGAAGAAGGGCTGATCTCGTACAAAATATACACAGAAGGAAGTACTATTACGAATGTTTATGAAGTGAATTCCCGTTCAGTCTTTGCAAAACTATCTTGGACTAATATTAATTAATAAAGAAATATTTATTTTACAGAAGTAATAGAAATTCTATAGCTACTTAAATGTACAATATCATTTTATTATATTTTTATTTATCAGTACATCAAAACGAGGTTTTATGCTGTTGGCAGCTGAAAGGAACAGTAGCCTACTGATCGTAATGAAACATCAGTCACAGATGTTCGATGTCTGCCTTTATTAAAGTTGATTATAGAAAACAGTTGCTCACAAATATAAATGTTGAGCCAAACATAGTAATAGTTTTCACAGCCAACCTGTGTAGTCGTGGTTATTATTGCTAATGTTTAGTCTTGTAAAACTCAACCAGGCTAGTAGTATTATTCAAACGATCTTTAGCCCTTAGGTCACACTGAAGATCAGTAAGTTCGGGCCGTAAATCGTTAAATGTTAAATGTTATGTTCCGTCTTTTAGATTCCTCCATACTGTACTGTAGCAGTAGGTAAGCAACGTGAAACAGTTACTGAGAACAGGCCTACACACTGCACTCCACTAGATAACTGAGTGGTCGTTTCCCTCTCCTCTACTTGTAGCAAGTCTATGTCATTCTGAAGTAACTTCTTCGGCGAGCGGTAAACACGGCTCTCCCGCTCCGAAGGAGAGCGCGCGCTCGTTGAGCGCTGTTTGTGCAGGGATGGCCTAGAGTTTGGTCACCAAGTAAACTTACTAAACGATCAGCTGTGTGTAGAATAAAGCACACATCACAGAACGCTGAAAGATTAGTAATACACTTTATGATTAATACAGAGAAGCATGAGAGTATCTTGATAGCAGAGTTGCGCTCTCAATGTGTTTCCTTCATGCTAACGCTAACCGATTCTTGGGCTGATTGAAGCTGTCGACTCAATGACAAATTTAATCGTACTACATAGTTGTTTCCGATCTCTGGAAACGAATTTGAATGACGTTATGTGCGTCAGGTGTGACAAGACAGCTGAACTGTGGTGAGAGGTGACAGACCAGTAGCCAGTGATTTCATAGTCAGAGTGCACGGTGTCTCACAGCAGCAATTCCCAAGAAAATTGAGCTTGAGCTTTTTTGGGAGGGATACATTACGACTCATTCCGATGCCAAGTACAGTTAAGTGAAAATAAAAGAAGCCTGCAATAAACGAGGTTTCGTTATTTCCAAGAAAACCATCTTCTGTATACTTAAGACTGGCAAAGCTCGAATGAAATTAATTTGTATTATCTCGTGGGGACCGGCGGTTTGTGGTAGGAGGTGGTTTTCCTTGCTTTTCTACTCTGAAATTAATCCCATCCGATCTTTGCCAGTGTTATTAAGTATACAGAAGATGCGTTATTTGAAAATAATGAAACCACGATTTTTTGCAGGCTCCTAGATTTTCACGTAACTGTACTTGGCATTGGAAAGGGTCGTAATGTATTCCTCCTAAAAAGGCTCGATTTTCTTGGGCATTGCTACTGTGATACACCGTGCACTCCGATTATAAAATCACTCACTACTGGTCTGTCACCTCTCGCCGCAGTTCAGCTGTCGGTGTGATTCATGACGCACATGACGTCATTCAAATTAGTTTCCAGAGATCGGAATAACCCTCTGTATTACTTCATAAACAACTCTCCATTCTATCCCACCCCACCTCACCTACAATCAACTCACGTCAAGATTGCAGTCACCAAAATATACCTTCTTCCTCGTCAAATTTGGTTCCTCTACTCTATCACAGTTTTATTACGACTCGTAAAACATGATGTTCTTATTCTTAGCTAATATTTTGTATGAAAAAGTAAAGAACCACCTTTTAAGACATTTATAGGAAAATGCATTGAAAGCCAACTCATTTCTGCAATAACACTGCGTAAACATTTTGCGCCTTGCTACAGAAATGTTTTAACTCATATAAGGGACGTTTGACAAATAAGATAATATGGGTTTCGCCAAATGAAACGATAGATGTAACTGGGAGTTTCCAAGGTCATGTTACCGTGGGAACACAGGCACCTAATAATATGACAATGCAAGTATCTTTGATATTCCACATTTTCAGTTTGCACATGTTACTTCTCGAAGGTTGAATGAAGTTTTACTAGATAATAGCACTGCCTAATAAAAAGGAGAAACCTTTAATTCGAAACACTAAAATTATGTCATTGTTTACAAAGGCTTTCAACATGGTCACTACTAATAAATAATTTCGTTTTTAATTAGGCCTAATTTACTATTGCACAGAGTTTTTGTTTCATTAAATTTAAATTGAAATTTAAGTTTTGCATTTGTTGTATAATTTTCTTAGAGCTTTTTCTTACAATAATATCCTTCGTATTAGATTTAATTACAGCACGCACTAAACTATCAAGACAAAACGTACAACCCCTTCTTGTTCAAGACAAAAGTCATCTATACCAGCTATCATCACTCATCAGCCCATTACGAGGTGAGGGGGGAGCAAATATTCCTATCCTAAAAGAGTGGCCAACTCTATAAAGAAGCTGTCCATATTGCCAGGGTAGACGGCACTGGCAATTCAACTCCAGTTTGTTAGGAGCAGGTTAAAAATAACGTCTCTACCCAGCCAACACTGGACAACCACGAATTGATACACTCTGATCAGCATAATAGCGATAGATTACAACGTATGATGCATTCACAGTTGTCCTCCAACTAGCTATATCTCATCTCTAAGCTGCGGATTTATGCCTATTTTAATCCTTAACCTGAAGGCGAAGATTTTAGGTTACATATCCATTTTAAGAAATTGTGATTATTATACGCGAATTCTATAGTGCCTATAATTGCCTATTTCACTAGTAAATGCCTATTTGCTTATAAATGCCTAAACGTCGCCTAAATATCCTTATTATATATTATACTTTAATTTACTGACCATTCTATCGATATTTTTTGAATCTGTAATTAGATTCTTTTTTATCCAGCAGATATAGAACTATCGATATAGATCTATCGATCATTCTGTGTGTTACGTTTTACTGCCAGCAGAGCGCGGAGAAATCGAATAATTTAAAATCAACCAATGAGAAAAAATATATTTCGAAAGCCGCATGAATCATTGTGGTAGTTGACTAGGGTAGTTGTGTTAAACTGTGTATCCGTTTTGTGAGTTTGTGAATTATTTTTATTTATTTATTTATGTATTTATTATTTTGCTAATAATTGTAACATAATATATAATATATACAGAAACACTTTAGCTCGCCCCTGAAAGAGTAGAACTTGTGCTCAGGGGCGGATTCCTGAATTTAAATTAATAATTATACAATGCAATTTCTCATATGTCTACTGTGCAATTATAGTATATAAATTTAAATTTACAATTTTTCAATTTTTATAAAATCCATACATAACTTTTAAATTGAATACTAGAACTATTAGAATTGACAAGATTAGGATATTGTAATATAAATTTGTTATATATTCTTGGGCCTAAATTATTACTATGATTAAATACTGTAACAGTGTTGCATTTTAGTTCAAACAATCTTAAAGAATTCATACCTTTTGTTTCATAACTGTGAGAATACAATTCAAAATTATTTCGATTTTTATGTATGAATTTTATTAATACAATGTAATAAATTTGTCTTACGTTAAGTACATTAAAGTCTAGAAACAAATTTTGAGATGGAAAATAAATAGGTTTATGAAGACATATTTTAATTATTTTCCTCTGTAATAAATAAAGTGGATTAAAATTGGATTTAAGTATGGATTGAGTATGGAGTTGAGTTTTCTGCTGTAATACGTCAAGTATACCGTGGAGATAGGCTATGACAAAGCAAAAGTCATCAGAAGCACTGATTGGAAAATACATGGACATTACTGCGTTCCCACTGGTTTGGTCCCCAGCTGAGAATGAATTCCTGAAGCATTGCCCCATCACTTCATGTGAAGTGGAAGGGAGTTAAGAACATTCTTACAGACAATAGACATCAGTTCTCATTACAACATTTGGACGAATATTTAGTTATTCACTGCCATAATGACATTCCTATAGAAAGTAGTGTATAATGCTACGCTATGGTCGTGTTAGCCATTGAGAATTAGAAATTTGTTAGTGCCTTTTTAAATGCCTATTTTAGAATTTTGAATGCCTATTTTCCCTGCCTATTTCAACTGTTTTAGTGCCTAAAAATCCGCAGCTTACTCATCACTGTTCCTAATTATGGAAGATTTCAACGTGGTGTGAGATTTTGCATCATTTCATACTGCAAATTGCAGAAAAACATGCAGAGTTTCAGAAGTAAGCGTCACTTTTCATATTAGGAAAGTCGTCTGTTGGATCCGCTACTAACCTATAATAACGTCAAACATTTCAGAGTTTCAACATGAGGGAAAACAAGGAAAGGGCGTGTCTCTTGGTAGCGCATCCAGCAGACACCTCATGGCTAATGAGGTTGGAATCTTTTACATGAAATGAGACAAAAACTAAAAACCCTGCTGTCATAAATGGAAGTTTTTATTCTGAAGAGTATTCGTAACTACCCACATGTCAGCATCTGAACGCCTCAAGGGAGTAGGACGATGGTAAGTGGTGCCAAGCACGGAAGTTGTGTGGTGAACAGGAAAGAGCGAGTCTGGTACACAATTACACACCATTCGACAGTCCTGGAAATAAACTACCTGTTATCGCCGGAGGTTGAAGCCTGTACTTCCCAATTACGGGGCGGCATCATGTTTGTCGTCCCGTGCAGGGCCCACAACACCGGACCTGACGAATAGTACAAGCTTCGTTACGACTATTTAAATCTGAAACAGTGGCCAAACAAGTCCTGATTCAAAATGACACTACAGGTGGTTTGATTTCAGGAGACAATCACCCGCTGCTTCAGAAAGGAAGCAAAGTTATAGGTGAACTTGTTCTTGCTTGGAACGCATTCAATTACGGGCAATATCGCCGTTTCTCATTATGTTGAAAAACAAATTCTACAGCATCCTTCAGAGATAGTTGTTATGACAACCCTCCCTCTCTCTCCCTCACCAGCGAAAATGATATAATTTATACAGATATTGTGAACAGGTTTTTACGGCAGATTTCGCAGTGGAAAAATCAAAAGTGTCGCATCCGGTTACAGATTATCACTATACAACTGTTTGGGTTAACTGACAACATAAGGAAAGGGCGTCTATAATACAGTTCTTCCTAAAAATAGAGATACGAAATTAAAGGAAAATACGAAATCTGCACATCTGTACAAACAAAAAAGAACCTAAATGAATGAAAAAGAGGTTGTTTCTTATTTATACTAAGCCCTTCCATATTTGTCTCTTAAGGGGAGAGGACGGTACTTTTCCTATTTGCTGTAAAATATTAATTTTTTGTATGTAGATAGCTCATGACTATAGCAACTGAACCAAATTTAAATATTTTGAAAAAATTATTTGGGAGCCAGATTTGAAAAAAAAAAATGTACCCAATGGAGGATTTTACTAAACTCGAAATATTTAAGCCATTTTTAAAGTTAAATTCGAACAGTTTGTTACAATTCATTTGTAAAAGCACGCTCTACAAACTGCCTGTAACAGAATTTTGATATTAGTCCCTACATTTGTAAAATAAACAATTAAAACTTAATAACATTTTTTTTATTTTCTTTCTTGCAAACAGACAGACTTATTTTTAAAATGAAATCAATCAGGAAAATTCTGTTACAGAGAAAAAAGGTGTCTAGAGAATGTGTATTCTAAAGTTCATGCATATATCTTTAATAGTTCAAAAATTATATCGATTTTTGTCTGGCAATGTAGCAAAAAATAAAGTTCCAGAAACGGCAATCAAAGGGGGAACTTTAAAAATGGCGTTTCAACATCCAATAAGGACACAGATACCCACAAAATGTTATACAATGTATTCCACACACATCACAGAGTATTGTAAAGAAAAATTTGGTTTTGAAAAAAAAATGAAGTTCCGGAAACAACAAAGGGCGGTGTGATTTAAAAATCCAGAGCGCAGGAAGTTTAATAATGGCGTCTCAACATCCGATAAGGGCACAAATACCCACAAAATATTATACAATATATTCTACACATATCACAGAGCATTTAAGGGAAAAAATTATTTTTTGAAAATTTACTCATTTTTTCACAAAAAAAAAAATACCATCCTCTTCCCTTAAATTTGGTTGTTTGAAATATGGGTTGTATTTGGCAGTGAAATCATAAACATTTCCGCCAAAAGATAATCCAATTAAAATTCAAAACATCTGGTGGTGCTCAAGTTCATAGCATAATAGTTCTCGTATGATGGGTGAAAGCAAGTTTAGTGTGCAGGAATACAAGAAAAAATGTTAATGGCGCTATTATCCGTCACTAATCATGTTTAGGGAAAAACGTTGTTATAACCTCCGACACATTGCAGTGGAAAGAGTCAACACGACTGGCTTCAACTTTTCAACAGTCCCTAATTGTTTCTCCACACATGGAGGTCGGGGCTTTTTCATAAATACACATAAGGATAAGGATTAAAAGCGTTAGGTAGAAGGACTTTGAGACATAAAAGCAAGAAAAGACCCTTTCTATGTTACTTCCCACCCTTCGAAACCAACGCCCTAACTCTTCCCTCCGAGTGTAAACAACACGGATCACTGTAGTCCCACCCCATCCTTCATAGAGGAGAAAGATGCTTCAAGCATCTTGGTTAAGAGGAGATGGGAATTATGTCTCCGGGAAGCGAGCTTCTGCTAGATCACGAGATAATGCTCCTGGGATTTTCGAGTCTTAGTTGTACAACAAGAGCTAAAAGAAAACCCCGAAATGGACAAAAATTAACATTAAGTTTTATGTACTTAACTAATAGTAATGGATTTATCAAAATTAACAGATAACTGATAATATTCAAATGTTCGTTAATGTTAATGGGATCTTGAAAATCCGTGCAGGGAGAAGGGAATTCTTATAAAAACTGTGTTTGTCCCAAAACAGCTATGCTTACTTTTTTTATTCATTCACGTTGGATAGGGTTTCATCAAATTCTATTCGGCGAAATAAATAGTTCTCTCTTAAAACAGGTATTCATTCATTCACAGTGGTCTGCCCAAAGGCAGGTCTTTCACTACAAACTCAGCATTTCCAATCTTTCTTATTTTCCACCTTCATGTTTATGCTTACCGATGTTGAGTATAAAAATTCATGCTGTTTCAAACCTTGACTACCTTCGTCTCCATGGGTACTAATGGGTAGGCTATCCTCATCGTCTCCCACTCTTTTTATTCTCATGAAGACAAAGGAAGAGTCAACCTTCGAAACGTTGTCATCTTTTATATTCATCATCCTTAAAGAAAAAGGCCCAACCTTCGTCTCTCCTAAACAACTCATTACTGCTTTATTCCTCATTTCAAAAGAGAGACGAATTAGAAATGAATAGAACTTCACAGTAGGCCTACCTATGACATATTCCATCTCAAATCGACCGAAATATAGAGAAAAATGATCTTACAATTTCTAAATACAATGAATTTTTTTTTTTGTACGTAGAGAACTGTGATACAATGCTTTGTGCAAAGTTTGAGGCATCAGAACTTCATAGTGTTTAAATTTAAAATATTTAAATTTATCGTATTTTCATAAAATTAGCAACTTTAAACTGTTGTAGCTCCGAAACCCTTTCACCCAATGATCAAAATCATGGTATATTTTGATGCTGAGAAATTAAAGTTTATATTGACATATAAACAGATTTTCTTACTTTTTATGGAAATGGAGAAATTTAGATTTTTCCTCATTAAGACGCTTTTGCTTAGGAAAAAATATTTTAAAAATATATAGTTAGGTTTCGCATTCAAAGTATAAATAAACACATATTCTTTTACTGATGGTATGTGGATAAGAAAGTATTGAAAATATCAAATAAAGAAAATAAAAAGTACGCGCATGAACTAACCAGCTGACTGTGAGACGGGAGCTTAGCCGAGACAAGCAAGGCCAGGAGACAAACACGTGATGTGTCGTCTAGCAGTCATGGCTGTGCTAGCTTTATCGCAGGTTTTCATAAACACAGGAGTAAAATGACGTCCATCGCTCGCTTATCTTCATCTCTCGGCCAGTGCTTGCTGTACTGCGCCGTTCAAGTATAGGCGTGTGAAAATAATTTATTTAATACCCTCGAAACTTATTGCCGAGCCACTAAGCAAACAATGCCGAATCCCTCTTAATAATGCAAGTTTTTTTTTCAATATATTTTACATTTTTACAAACGATCAAAAAGCCTAAAAACAAGTAAAATCAGATTATCTGTCTCTCTGTGTACAATAAAAATAAGGATTACTTCTTAACATAACCTACCAAATGTCAACTTCAAAATGAGCTCTCGTTCAATGTTCTGCAGTAAATGGTTCCAGAGTTCTGAGCGCTGAAAGAGGCTTGTTTTTATCAAATACGCTAAATTTGTCGCTCAATAGTACGAAAACCGTTTGGCTTTCGATAGTATATTTTTGAAAATGCACTCCCCTCAGCACCTTGTATAAGCAGGGAAAAAATTAGAGTATAAAAAAATGCGAGATTTTTTACTGATCGATTTCATATGGAACAGCCCACATGCAAAAGAAAGCAGACATAAGGCGTTCATTGCTAAGATGGAACGAACCAGGTCTGAGCAATCTCTAGTCTACTACCCGTTTCAAAATAAGACAAACAATTACATATAGATTGCAATTTGCATTACGAAATGCAGTTTGCGTCTGTATCTCGCAACAAAGCTGTAACATTCTAGTGAAACCAACAGTTTAAGATACAGTATATGGTGGCTCGATTTGAATCAGAAACAAAACACGAATTCCAACTGTCGCGTTCAGATTTCTACGCTTCATTTCCATACGTAACAAACTAGAGATCTGGCAACCGTGTGATTTATAACAAGGTTGTCACTGTTTGGCCACTTCACGGCAGAATATAACAAATGGAATAATAATGTAGTCATGATACAAGTCGAATGGTCAAACCAGCCGATAGAAACAACTGCCGGAATTGATTATCACCTCTGTTTTCAGGAACTGTATGTGGAGCCGCATATGTTTGCTTAATTTACCATCCCTGCACAGAATCCATGAAAGTGTAATGGAAAACCTGATTATAGCTACATCGTGCTTGCCGTAAGTCTGAATAATACTAGCTTTAAAAACCTGAAATTCAGGAAGCACTGGGATATCCCGATCGGATCTGTGGAACTTATTACATACATAACAAGACAAGCAATCCTAATGAACAGCGTCTTCATTCGATGATGAAATATGTCGAAATCGGCTTAGCACCGCCTACAGATTAAAGATTTCCTCTTCCTGATAAGGAATGAATCGAACTGTATTTTAGTGACAAATCAATAACAGATTATGCCCATGGTTTATCAATATCATTATTATTGTCATCAAATCATCTATATATATATAATTTTAACTGGTAATGGAAATTACGGGATAACAGCTGAACGGATTTTAATAAATTACCCCTCATTTTGAAGCTTGGAGCTCAAAGGTTTTCAGAAAAATGGTAGTTTTCAGTGAAATGTCAATTTTTCAACACAATTTTCCTATTTTCCAAAATCCATCTGTCGTCAGTTTTGTGAACTAGCTAAACTAGCTAATTGCATTTCAGAATAAAACAAAACACACACTACAGTAAACAATATTACACGAAGGCCATGATCAGCAAGAATGCTGACATATTTAGAGCTCAAATTAAATTGGTTATTAAAAACTTAACTTACTAAAAAATAATTTACAGGTTCGATTCTGTGGTGTGTAATTTTCTGGGTACAGCTGTGTATTGGATATTAAAAACTACAAAACTTAAGGTGGTTTGATGACATTATTACTATTAGAAATGAAATAATATTGTAGTTAATGCCATGATGTCACTATTTTTCGTTAATTATACGCTATATTGATGATATGAAAGTGAAACGTTTTGGGGTTATTTAAGTAGATGTAGAAAATAACTTAAATTAGATTTTGATTTCTATATTTTACTGAGTGGCGGCTATATAGTATATATAGTATATGTTACTAAAAGCTATAAAACTTACGTAAGATAATAATATTATTAAAAATCAAATATTTTTATAGTTATTAATCAAGAGGGGTTGGATCTTTTTCATATATTTAATGGCGGTGTGGTGTAGATATTTATATGCGTGGTTCTCTTCAGTATTAGCTCCAGAGAGAGTATCTTTCATTATTATGGAAGCAAATAACTTTCAGAATGTCTGGTATTCTTCATTGGAAATAAATCTGAAAAATGTTTATTTGAACGTCTAATGAACTTAGTTTGCAGCATTTGCTGCACAAGCCACTAGTTATCATTATAATCGCAAAGAGAGACAAATAAAAAATCCAGGCAGGAGAAATTAAATTTATGAGAAGTGCGTTACGGTGTATAATACAAAATAAAAAGAAGAACATAGCTAGATATTCGGAAGAAATTAGGGGTGCAACTATTACTGTAGAAGCTAAAGAGAAACAGCACAAGTGGTGTGAATATCTGCGAAGAATGCCGAAATGCGGGCATAAGGACCAAAAAGAAAACGTGACAAACGAATGCGACCAAGAGTGATATGGGCGCCAGAACAAGTTCGACATAAACCTAATCCTTGAGGTTAAGATCATCATCATCATCATCATCATCATCATCATCATCATCATCAACATCATCATCATCATCATCCCGCAGTTTTTTCGTCCGTACTTGAAAAATGTTCCACGAAATTTTATATGTTCGGCACAATGCCAACATTTCTACAAATTCTCAGGGATTTCGTTACAATAATATTATTTCTTTCTTTCTGTATCCTATATATTATGTCTGATTTCTACTTACTTGTTTATTTACATTTTATTATTATTATCTTATTCAGTTTTGTGTGTTGAATTGTAGTGTACTTTGTAAATTTGTAGTGTTTTTGTAACGCAGTTTTTACTCCTGGTTGAGTGTTAGAGAAGGCCGTATGGCCTTAACTCTGCCAGGTTAAATAAATCATCATTATTATTATTATTATTATTATTATTATTATTATTATTATTATTATTATTTAAGTTTCCTGTGTATTTAAGACTTCATTAAGCTCAGTTCTTGCTGAAATGACTACAGGACTATCTTCAAGGACTCAAAAGTTATAACGATGTCCCCATAGGTGGCTGAGTGGTCAGACCTTCAACCTGTCACGCAGGCGGTCCGGGTTCGAGTCCCGGTCAGGATTAGGATTTTTCATTGAAAAATAGATAGGTAGTGATACTTGTGGCGGACAAGATCATAGTTCGTGTTTTTCTCGGAGTTCTCCCGTTTCCCCATATTAGGACTCCACACCATTTCGTCATCATTCCATAGCATTCCCCGATCGCCGGCTGGCAACGCACGGAGTGGGATATGATAGAGACTGGATTAATCTTGCTCAGGATAGGGACCAATGGCGGGCTTATGTGAGGGCGGCAATGAACCTCCGGGTTCCTTAAAAGCCAGTAAGTAAGTATTATTATTATTATTATTATTATTATTATTATTATTATTATTATTATTAACTACCTTAACACGCAAGGATATAAATCCAGGACAGCGGTGAGATAGAGACGAATGCTGTAGCCACAGACTGACAAGATCTGAAATGGAAAACCTGACCTCAGTAGCCTGTGAACTCATTAGCATGTGACGCGCATTGTATATACAGTGCAGACGGAGTGTTTTGTCTGTCTGCGATTGATAAGCGAGTCTGTACAGCTTCGGAGGAAGGAACGTAAATTACTGCTAATTTGTATACAACCTGACAGGTTACCAAGCAACCATTATTGAATAAGGCGTGATGCTAGTCCGCGTATACATTTCCTCTTGTAAAGCATGTACGAAAATTGGAATTTAAAGTTAGGGCACATCAATAAAAATCTCATCAGGGGTGGGGTATTTTCCTTCCCACAGGAAAGACTTGGCAAATGGAAATAAAAACAGCGTCCTGCGAGTGTTTGTTTGCTGTAGACAAACTTTGTCCTTCCTTTCTTATCCTCGACGCGTTCCTTCTCAGACGTAATAGGCTTTGCGGAGATCGTCCCAGCCAGTACTTATTTCCACTACAGGTTGCTCCAAAATGTTTTTCTCGTCATTCGAATTTCAACGACATGCATAATAATTTACAAGCTGAATGTAACAAAAAATAAATTAAACAACGCTGTATTACGACAGCTGAATTATTTCCTCTACATTACCTATTTGTTAGACCTTTATCTTTCGTATCACAGGGTTGGGGTTCGATCTTCGAGGTTTGATAATGATCAAGGTTTGTCGCTTCTTGAATTCACCAGGTATTTCCGTTAATTTCAAGTTACCATTTTCTTCATCATCACCATTATTATTATTATTATTATATCATCATCATCATCATCATCATCCACTTCAACATTGTGGAGTAAACATTTCATCGACCTTAAAAATCCATCTCTTAGGCCGAGTTTGAACCTACGAACCTCTAATCCAACGGCTAACATGGTAATCAATGCTAAACAAAGTCACAGTGTTTGATAAATGGTCATCAAACACGAATCTCTAATTACGCAAATGATCATTTCGATAATGCTATATTCTGCATTGTGGGCGACGCAAGAAGTCAAAAGGAGGATAGCAATGGCAAAGTAGGTTAAAAAAAAAAGAAGAAGAAGCATCTTCTGCGGACCTCTGGAAAAATAACTAAGGAAGAGATTAGTGAAGTGCTTTGTGTGGATTGTGACTTGTATGAGGGGTGAATCATGAACATTACGACGAAATGAAGAGAAACAACTGGAAGTGTTTGAAATGTGGACATGGAGAAGAATGGAGCGTGTGAAATGGACAGACAGAATAAGAAACGAACCTGTGTTGATTGTTGTTGTATTCGGTTATTTTACGACGCCGTATCAACATCTAGGTTATTCAGCGTCTGAATGAAATGAAGGTGATAATGCCGGTGAAATGAGTCCGGGGTCCAGCACCGAAAGTTACCCAGCATTTACTCGTATTGGGTTGAGGGAAAACCCTGGAAAAAACCTCAACCAGGTAACTTGCCCCGACCGGGATTCGAACCCGGGCCACCTGGTTTCGCGGCCAGACGCGCTGACCGTTACTCCACAGGTGTGGACACCTGTGTTGAAAAGAGTGGGTGAAGAAAGAATGATGCTCAAACTGATCAGGAAGAGGAAAAGGAATTAGTTGGATAACTGGCTGAGAAGAAACAGCCTACTGTAGGATGCACTGCAAGGAATGGTCAATGGTGGAAGAGTTCGGGACAGAAGAAGATATCATATGATAGACAACATTGAGATATAAGGATCATATGAGGAGACAAAGAGGAAGACATAAAATAAGAAAGATTGGAGAATGTTGGGTTTGCAGTGAAAGACCTGCCCTTGGGCAGAACACTGTGAATGAACGAATGTCGGTTCGGCATGTGGAAAGTTCCTGCCATAAATTAAAGTTTATTTTTAAGGGAAAACTGGAGCTACGCTCACACATCGGTTCGATTACAGCTTGGGCTGATCATCTGGTTGGGTTCTTTTCTACGTTTTCCCCATCTGTAAGGCAAATGTCAGATAATCTATGGCGAATCTTCGGTTTCATCTCGCAAAAAAAAAAAAATCGGAAGGTAGGCGCAGTACAACGCTAGAACGACCAGGGCAACGTGTTGTGTATACGCATGGGTTAATACTGAACAAGACATGGAAACCGATGTTCTTAAAAAGGAATGAAGGAAAGTGTAACGTCTACTCCAAACAATTAATAACTAAGGGCCGTATTCATAGACATTCTTAGCGCGGGCTTCCGGTGGATGATCAGCAAACTAACGTTTTTCGTATTCATAAACCAGTGTTAGCGATATGATATGATATGAATTCTGTTTAGCACGCTCGTAGCGCGGGCTAGCGAAATGTCTAGTACCCTTAGTATTTTACTATTCGACATGCACTTAGCCTAACTGTAACCCCTTTAACTTTAATGCAACTTAATCATCGTTACTGTAGCGTCCTACTATTACATATTATATTGGATTACACGGTGGCTTAAATTACTTATTTTATTATGAGTAACACCATGGAATGGGATGGAATGGAATTTAACTGAGGGGGGCACGGATGGCCCAGCACTGCGACCTGTTGAGATCTATTATTATTTATTTATTTATTTAACCTGGTAGAGATAAGGCCATCAGGCCTTCTCTTCCCCTTTACCAGGGCATTACAACTACAATATTAAGAATAAAATTACAATTATAATAAAATCAAAGTACTAAAAGATTAACTGATTAATAAAAGCTAGACAGTTTATTGTAAAAGTTAAGAAGAGAGAAGCATTTCTTTTACTGATTAAGTGAAAATTAAACCTACTCTACGCAGTAAGAAAATGCTTAATAAGCTTGCTTTTGAACGCTACTAAATTCCGACAGTCTCTGATGTCACTGATGTCTGTGCTAACGCTCGATATGGAATGAGTTGCATGCCACAGATCCCCTACGCGCACCGCCCTAACCACATGACTCCCTTAACGACCGGTCCCTACAGCCGACAGAAATCCATATACCATTCCTGCTTCGGCAACTTCCCCCAAGGCCCCCCCTGTCGGTCCGAGTCGAAACTCCTCCCCCAAGTAGGTCTGCCTCGGGCGCCATTGCAGAAGTCATCCAACGTCGTTTAACTACATTCCATGGAGGCCGGTCGAGAGAGCCAGCAGCTTCGGGAGGCCGCCTGTAGAGTGATCTGAAAAACCAGAAAAGGGATGATGAGGAAAGGATGATGGGGGAGGAAAGGAAGTGGCGAAGATGAGTGGGGTTCCAATCGCCTGATAGGAGTGAGGGAAAAACCCCGAAAAAACCTCACTCAGGCAACTCGTCCTCACCAGGAATCGAACGCGGGACCGCTGGGTTCGGAGTTAGACTCGCTAACCCCTCAGCCACAACGGTAACACCATTATCATCATGTAACAATTTTTTGAGACTCGATGATTGGATTCTTTTCTGTGTCAATAATAATAATAATAATAATAATAATAATAATAATAATAATAATAACAATAATAAATTAGTTTTAATAATCCTGTATAAGTAATTTATAGTTATATTTTACATACGTCTGTTTTGTACATGTTCATGCCATTGGGTGTATCATTTGACTCCAGCAATTAGGCCTACTTATCTTATACAATCAATAACAAAGCATATGTTACTGTCCGTTCGAGTGGTTATGTCGCAGGGTCGTCGAAACGGGGAAAATCACGTGGCAGTTACTTTATGGGGCTCCTTTATTTTTAAGTTATTTAAATAATTGTATAATAATACGTAGTCTCTAATTCCGTAGGCCTACAGCAAATATTTTCACATAAGAGAAAACAGCCCAACCAATAGCCTTTACAGACGAGCCAGCAGAAACGAGAGGAGAAAACCGAGATGCGACTCGGACGAACAGTAAGTATGTAAGCCAGAAATAACGCACCCGTCTGATCATACCTAATTTTATTGCTCTGATAATGGATCCTTAAGCCTCGTTCACACTTTTCAAGTAACTTGAATTCAAGTCACTTGAAAGACGAATTTAAAAAGTGTGAACTATGTTTCAAGTTGACTTGAAATCAATTAACGGCTTGAATTCAAGTTTCAAGTGAAGTTGGATCCCTTTCTATCTTTTACTTGACTTGAAAAGTGTGAACGTCACTTGATAATTTGAATTCAAGGAGAAAAGAGCGGGAATTTAAATTAACAGCTATTTTAAGAGCGTTAAATTAACAGCTGATCGTTTTTCAGTTCTACTGGGAACGTAAAAATAATAGCAAACACCGGTAAGTGAAGTAATGACCAAATATTTGAGTTTCTGAAGTTGTATAAAATTAACGAAGGCCTGCGGATTATAGAAACTGCAAAGTTTCGTAATAGAAACGCAAAGGAAACTGCAAAGAAAGGAAGAGTTTATTGAAGAACTGAACAGCAGAGATTTTATTATTTTTATTTAGTGGATTATTTTACGACGCTGTATCAACATCTAGGTTATTTAGCGTCTGAATGATATGAAGGTGATAATGCCGGTGAAATGAGTCCGGGGTCCAACACCGAAAGTTACCCAGCATTTGCTCCTATTGGGTTGAGGGAAAACCCCGGAAAAAACCTCAACCAGGTAACTTGCCCCGACCGGGATTCGAACCCGGGCCACCTGGTTTCGCAGCCAGACGCGCTGACCGTTACTCCACAGGTGTGGACAGCAGAGATTTTAACGTGGACACAGATGAGATAGCCTATGAAAAATAATACAAAACTATTAAACTGTGGCTAGAAAAGAAGTGAGGAAGATAATGAGGGATTAAGAAGAGAAGAGCGTTGCTTGAAGGAATTATATTTATCGCCGAAACTGGCATGGTTCAATCTGGTTGATAGATTTTTGTGGGGGAACTGTAGATAATCATTTTCAATTATGATAATCAGACTCGCTTATGTTTCATTACATTTGCGATAAGAATTATTAAATCTGATTGAAGATTTCACTTATTATATTTGTAATAGTCAGTGGTCGTGTATTTCTCTTATTAATCTAATTCCTAACCCATACTGAACAACGCGTTTTCCATTTCTTCAATATATTTATCATTTCCCTGGTACGGAGGTTTGCTACTGCAGAAATTCCTAATTGCACAACATCCATGAACGCCATTTTATCCTACTTGAAAACAAAATAACTTGAATATGTCTGAACGGCGACTTGAATTCAGGTACTTGAAATCACGTGACTTGAATTCAAGTTACTTGAAAAATGTGAACGAGGCTTTATGTAGTTTCAAAACGTTGGATATGTTAAGCTGTAGGACACAGTGGAATACACAAATGTGTATTTGTGAGCAATGGTCTAATTTCTCTTGCATTTGGCCTCAGACAGGCAGAGATTCGATAATGAGTGTAATTTAAAGCGGAAATTAATTGTTATACAGGGACATCATTTTATTTTTACTAACATTTTTAATATTAACCTGGCTATACCATTGGATTAATGGTTCATAGCCGGAAACACAGTTTGCTACTCCCTTTCACGATTAAAGTTCGATGATACTGGCGTAAAATCCAAACAAATCACTTTACTAAGTATAGGAGGGAAGAAAAGTAGTTCATCCATTTACGTAAAGTAGGAGATATCGTAATTCTGAGTTTGATAATTTTCAGTAGGTTTTTGTTTAATCAAAATACAGTACAGTATTAACAACGAGTGTTTTTACTTACGAACTGAGTTATCCATGCGAACGTATTCATTATGCAGTGTATATTATACTGTCTACAGCACATTAGCTACAATGTAGAGAATGAAGTTGAACTGAAAAATAATCATAATATGGATATTTAAACACAGTTTTGAAAATGGTGGCCGTTCATTTAGATACAGGCTTCAGTTCTTTTGTGCATATCATCGCACTATAGAATACAACATCTAATTCCAATTACCAGTTTCGTCTTTCGTACTAGTAACTCATGTTGAAATAATTATATAAAAGAGTACCTTACGTACTGTAAATTCAATCTTCACCTCTGTCCGACCCGCACAGATAACATTACTCAGACATGCTATCTACTGTCCGTCCAAGTGGTTATGTCGCAGGATCATAGAAAGGGGGGGGAATCACGTGACAGTTAATTACTTTTATTTAAGTTATTTTAAACAGTTGCGGGTGAGGGAAATCGGGATGCGACGTAGGCAAACGGACGACAGTACCTGTGCGAAAATATGATTCAATATTGAAAACTCTTTCGTCACTGGAAAACGCGAACATATTTCTGGAACGTACTATACTCACTAACCCAATACTGTTTGTGTTTACTACGACCTTAAGGCAACTTTGACTTATACGCTTGGTTCTGTGAGGAGAACAGTTGGAAGTTCACTAGTAGAGGGGGTGGGAGTGAAGTGCATTAAAAAACTCAGGTACAATAAAAATTGAAGTAAAAATAAAATGATGTCCCTGTATATTTCTTGCTTGTTTACAATCATACTGTGGATAAGGGAACAGCATTTCGTAAAGCGTGTGGCAACACAATAACTTGAATATAAAGTACAAAACATTGTTCATTGTTCTGTAATTGTTTATATTGTTTAAGCTGATGGTCATCATCCACTAACCTGCGTGCCTTGTGTATTGGGTCCCCCGATTTATTTGAAATTTAAACAGTGATAAATATAAACAAACAAGTCATTACAACAGTGTTTACTTTCCCATACTTAAAGAGTGTTGACAGTAGCCTTGTCACTATCTTGGGTCCATCCGAATAGTCAATAGTTGTTTAATGTGAACGCTCTGTTCCTAACAAACCAGACTTCTAACATGCAACTCCTCCGCACAGTCTTCGTTTACATTCTTCACCTCCAGATTCAACTTCTCGATTTCTTTTGCCACTCTGTGCGTATCAGTGAAATTCCGACTAACTTATTCAACGAATATTTCACAAAATTTGCATCTAGGACAGTGCTCAGCTGTTTCCGGTGTGTAGGCCTTAAGTCTCCATAGTGACGAATAATAATGACACAACTTCAGACGCGGCTTTACATAACCTGAATTTTCCAAGTTATTACTACATTTCGTAGAAAAATAATTTGAGCTAGACCTACGACATTTTCAGATTTATCGAAATATATTAAAATTATTCTGACCTACTTTTCATTCTTTAAGAGAAATATAAATTTTCTAAATTATTCAAGATTGAAATAGCCTATGCTCCAAGACCATAATATTTAGAGGAATCCTAATCTTTGTTGCAAGAGTGCCTTCTACTACTTCTGGGTCTATATGATTAAAATTTCTTTGAAATATAAACTTTAGGAAAAGAGAAAACCGTATCAAAGCATGTGCATGCACTGTAATTGAAGAGTCCACTGATGGATGTCATTTGGAATACATTTTGCAGGAGAAGCAATTAAAAGTTTGAAATGCTTAGCGCTCAAAGCTTAACTGTGATTTTCCGATCATTACTGGACAGTGACTATCAGTGTTAATCCCATATAACTCTCTATGTACATTCTATATGTCTTAAGCTATGCATTGACAGTTTTGGTTCATTTTCGACATGAAAGTGACATCCATCATTCTTGCAGTGGACTCTTCAATTAATAATGAAAACTTACGTTATTTTTTTAAAGAAGTAAAGCAATCTATTTATCTTTTCAAGAGGTGGAGAAGTTCAAATATCTTGGAGCAACAGTGACAAATATAAATGATACTCGGGAGGAAATTAAACACAGAATAAATATGGGAAATGCCTGTTATTATTCGGTCGAGAAGCTTTTATCATCCAGTCTGCTGTCAAAAAATCTGAAAGTTAGAATTTATAAAACAGTTATATTACCGGTTGTTCTTTATGGTTGTGAAACTTGGACTCTCACTTTGAGAGAGGAACATACGTTAAGGGTGTTTGAGAATAAGGTGCTTAGGAAAATATTTGGGGCTAAGAGGGATGAAGTTACAGAAGAATGGAGAAAGTTACACAACACAGAACTGCACGCATTGTATTATTCACCTGACATAATTAGGAACATTAAATTAAGACGTTTGAGATGGGCAGGGCATGTAGCACGTATGGGCGAATCCAGAAGTGCATATAGACTGTTAGTTGGGAGGCCGAAGGGAAAAAGACTTTTAGGGAGACCGAGACGTAGATGGGAAGATAATATTAAAATGGATTTCAGGGAGGTGGGATATGATGATAGAGAATGGATTAATCTTGCTCAGGATAGGGACCAATGGCGGGATTATTTGAGGGCGGCAATGAACCTCCGGTTCTCTTAAAAGCCAGTAAGTAAGCAAGTAAGCAAAGCAATGTATTAAAGCTTCTAGTACATATTTGAAGAGTAGAAAGGGATTATAAAAAAGTCATGTAGTTGTGCGTATTACAACCTAAGCTCTGGCATAATAAAATGTAGTTATACTCCCAAATTTTCTTATGGCTTAACAACCAACTGCCTTTAAATAGATACTTAGCATTTCCTTTGATAATGAGAGCACGTTTGACCGTAACGTACAATTAAAAATCAAACCAAGAGTAAGAATAAAATGCACAACTAATTAGCCAACCGAGTTCGCATGAAGTGTCACTGTCATTGCAATGAGGGTTCGCTTAATTGATAAAATTGCCCACATCAAGGTACGCCACGCAGGCCTACAATTACACTCCGTGCGTGCTCTATCGTGTTCAGCCATCGCAGCTGCTGTCTGCATAGGTACAGCATCCGACACGAGCTCTAGGTTATAGCGTCCACAAACTTACGAGTGAACATATTAATAATGCAAGCTATGGTGTAGGCCTACACAAAGGCTGGACTGACCGAGCCTCTCGCTCTGATGTTAGCTATATGAGCTTCAATCCCCGTATTTTGTGCTTATCATCTCAGATAAAGACTCTGCGTAATACTACGTCTAGAATGCATGACTACATTCCAAAGAGAGTAGGTAAGTAAAACAATTAACGAGCGAAAAGTTCGTAAAATTGCCTCCACTGTGACGTAAGCGAAAATCGAAAAATCGAAAAAGAGAGGAGAATATGGAGGAAAAAATTTAAAAGGTACGGAAAACGCGTCCTTGCAAGGGGTTCGGGGCTGTAAGAAACTAAATATGTAAGCTCCAAGCCTGTTGGCCACTAGTCTCACTCCGGGTTACGCTGCTCCACTGAAGGAGCTCTAGAAAATTTTGAAGGGGAAAACCGAAAATGGACGTAACCTCTTGGGTACCGCATACGCGAGGGGGACGGAAATGTGATCAAAATGATCACGTGACGGGACGAGGAGATAATTGGTTTAGAGTTATTGGGCTATTTTACGACGCTGTATCAACATCTCAGGTTATTTAGCGTCTGAATGAAATGGTGATAATGTCGGTGAAATGAGTCCGGGATCCAGCACCGAAAGTTACCCAGCATTTGCTCGTGTTGGGTTGAGGGAAAACCCCGGAAAAACCTCAACCAGGTAACTTGCCCCGACCGGGATTCGAACCCGGGCCACCTGGTTTCGCAGCCAGACGCGCTGACCGTTACTCCACAGGTGTGGACAGTTGGTTTAGATCTGCATATTGAAATTAACTGTCATTTAGCAGTGCAGAAGGAGTCGATAAGAATCTGTCACCTGTTATTCGATGACAAGGCAGGTGAAGACCGCCAGGAGAGACGCCGTGAATTCTGAATCTGCAAATTGAAAGGTTCCCTGTCCTTTCGCATTCCGACATGCGTGACGTTGCACATGTATTTCATAATTTATCTACTCTGAACTAGGGCATTAAGTTGTTTGTTAGAAAAAGGGGGGCTTATGGGGAAGGGCATATAGGTCCGTGGCCCATTTCTCTTAGGGCTCATCCCGACATTAGTTTTGACGCCTTAGGAAAACCACGGAATACCTTAGGCAGGATGAGTTGTCTCAATATAAGAGACGAGCCAATTTGGCTTTTAGGTAATAGGTCGATTGATTTATGAATTTAAGATAGATGTAATTAATAATTAATTTTGAATAATTAAGGGGTTCATGGGGATATGAGTGCAGGTCCGTGGCCCATTTCTTTTAAGGCTCATCCCGACATTTGTCTTAGCGCCTTAGGAAAACCACGGAAAAACCTTAGGCAGGATGAGCTGTCTCAATTTCAGAGACTAGCCAGTTGGCTCTTAGGTAGAATGACTCTATGAATCGATGGATATATGCTAGCCAATTGGCTCAATCCATCGATCAACAAATTTAGATATTGTCAGGGAGGGATTTTGTTTAGCCCAGTTAAGACAAGGTCATTTCAAAGCGGTTGCACTATCCAAGGGACGTAAGCGGTAAAGTTTCTTGCTTAAAAACCAAATGGCCAGTACAGCTGTTCCAGAACAATAATAATAATAATAATAATAATAATAATAATAATAATAATAATAATAAAAATAAGAAGAAGAAGAAGAAGAAGAAGAAAAAGAAGAAGGACGAGGACAAGGAGGAGGAGGAGGAGGAGAAGTGTAATTCTTACTTAAACTAAATTTCCTTACTGTCGCAAACGATGACCTCGAAGATCATATTTTGTATGATGAAACGGTTTAAGGACCCACTCATCTAAAACAGATGCGGTCGACCTGGTTGGCGAGTTGGTATAGCGCTGGCCTTCTATGCCCAAGGTTGCGGGTTCGATCCCGGGCCAGGTCGATGGCATTTAAGTGTGCTTAAATGCGACAGGCTCATGTCAGTAGATTTACTGGCATGTAAAAGAACTCCTACGGGACAAAATTCCGGCACATCCGGCGACGCTGATATAATCTCTGCAGTTGCGAGCGTCGTTCAATAAAACATAACATTAAAAAAAAAAAAAACAGATGCCCACCACGACACAACAATCGAGAACATGAGCGTAACCCACGACGCTCGGTTCCAGTCTCAACATTTGTCAATGTGATATCTGGTATCGTATTAACCCGAAACAAGTCCCGCAAGGTAATTTTTTTAAATGACAATACAAATTATGATGAAGGTAAAATTTTTAGAGAATAAGTTAAATGCATTACGAAACAAAGCAGATTTAGTAAGGAGTCGTCCAGACCTGTGGAGTGACGGTTAGTACGTCTGGCCGCGAAACCAGGTGGCCAGGGTTCGATTCCTGGTCGGGGAAGTTAGCTGGTTGAGGTTTTTTTCCGAGGTTTTCCCTCAACCCATTATGAGCAAATGCTGGGTAACTTTCGGTGCTAGACCCCGGACTCATTTAACCGGCATTATTACCTTCATCTCATTCAGACGCTAAATGACCTAAGCTGTTGATAAAGCGTCGTAAAATAACCTACTAAAATAAAAAAGGAGGGAGTCGTCAGTTTCGACACATACAACTTCCCTATCAACAGGTTTTGATGCAATTCACTGAATACAACATGCAATTAAGTTTTCTCCTACCTCTCATTTAATTTCAATGCGATGAAATAGTCTTGCCGAATGCATAGTAGCCAATGGTCAGATAAAAATTACATCTTAATCTTAGGTCAACAATAACAAACATTATCGAAAAAGCTCTTGCTAAAGTTGAAGCACTACTCTTGCGACACACCCCTCAGTAAATTAAGTAAAAAAAACTGGTCTCATTCTTGACGCCACTGTAAGGTTCGAAATTAATGAAAATCAACCAAAGCAGGTACATGAAGAGAAACGCGCTATTTACCTTCCATGCTGTGATGATCTCAGTCATAAATATAATATTCAAGATTGGAATGTCATTGGACTTATGTTTGGTGCGCGAGGAACAATTCCCAAATTTACATTGGAGATCCTCAGAAAATTAAAGGTTCCTGACAAGACTCTTCAGACGATTGCATCAACCATTTTAAAATCTTCATTGAACATCATCAATCACCATCTCTATTCATCTTTATAATATTCAATGTATATTATTTATTTTCAATAAATTTTTATCGTTTTGATAGCTACCAAATCTTGTCGCAGAATATTCTTTTTTAAAATTTCATTATATATATTTTTTAACATTAATTTACATTTTCTTTTTTGCTCATTTGAATTTATTAGGATGCCGATATTTTAAAACCAAGATTTGGACGGCTATCATTTCGATGATATTCTCCTTAAAAAAAACAGAATGTGCACCAACTGTTCATATCTCTGTTATTTTTAACTGAAAGCTGCTCCATGAGTTATTAACGTTGCAGGTTCTATTGCCTATTCGTGCATGCTCATGATATCATTCAGCACTGTTATCCACGGTCCAAAAACACAGCATTTGAATAAGAAAATATTTTTATGCACAATTCGTTACAAATGAAACAAAATATTATCAGCTCGTTGAATTGATTATGTTATACGTTATATGTAAAGGTTGTAAGAACGTACAGTAAAATTACATTTTCGACAAGCAATGCTGCTATTGTCTCAGGACGAATCTTCAAGTCATGAGTGTCGTCAATAATATCTTGTGTAGGAAGTGTGGGAAGGAAGAAGAAACTTGCTGATAAAATATCATGCTCCTATGTTCTCAATTGAATGAGTTCTGTATAAATGCTCTTTGGCTGCATTGGATTTAAAAGGGCTTAAACTAGCCAACTTATTCAATTTTATACTTTTCTCTGGATTGTTGTACTTGTCGTTCAACTCAGGAACGCACAAAGGACAAAGGTGACAAAGAAACCAGACCAATTTCTTCAGACATTTATGTCCTACTGTGATGACTAGCAGAGGAATAAGAATTTTAAGTAGAATTGTATATGTAGTGCAATTTTTTAAGCATACTGTAGAAAAAAATTCTGACTGGGGAAGGGGGAAGAAGAAAAAACACAGGTACAAGAAAAGGCACACAACGTCACGATTCGTGTAGTTGCGTTAACAAGAAGTTGAGTGCTTTGCTTAGCAAATGCTTGAAACGCAATACGAGGAACTCTGGTTTCTTTGTACAGCCCTACAGGATACAATACAGTGGGGTGTTTGTAAACCACGTCATAAGTCACAAATCATGAAATCATGTCATATACACAGTCCAAACAAGATAAGTCTTTATGTTTCAAGAGGCTTAAAAAACTCTGGAAGTTTATCTTTAAACAGCTTGTGAGGACTGAAAAGCACTTAGCGTATATGGAACTCAAGGCGCGCCTCCAGAAGTGGAGATTCTGTTCACCCATGCGCGAGCTATTTAATGAGCTACCTAAAGCTTGTTTATAACTGCGAAATCAATTTTAGACCTTATACATATACTCACGTGAATTACACAGGCTACTTCAATGTTGTTCTATTGACACGTACTTTCACTCGTAAAGAATAATAAATCGGTGTAGTCAGTGACACGTGGGGGAAATATGAAAGCAATGTTTTAACAGCACAAAGGGTTTTGTTTTGTACTTCCAATAAAATACAAACATTAACACAAATAGACAAGCAACTTTGTTGCCCCGGAAAACCACGCATGATGTAACATTATTATGTACTAGCCGTACCCGTGCGCTCCGCTGCACTTGTTAGAAATAAATATAAAGTAATTACATAATTAAAATAGGACATTTGATCCAGGGAACATTCGTGTTTGATAGAAGGATAAGTCGTTTAATATGTTACTTAATTTAAATTGTGTTCAAATAATTAAAATGCGATCATTTTGGTACAGAGAGCAATCATTTGGTGCAATGACAATTCCTTTAACATGTTTCTTAATTTTTATTACATGCAACCACAGTTTAATGAACATTGACATCATTTAGATTTAATGTGTATATTTTATTTTACTTGTTATATGTTTCCATTGAATTATGGTAATAACTTAATTTTAACCCTTGTTTTCTACGTATTAATTAAATGGCGCTTGGCTCACTATGGTTCTGAACCCTTCAAATAACTTAAGTAACTTAAATTATATATTATTATATTATATTATATAAAAAGTGCGTTGATAATGGATGTACTCCGATAAGTAAGTTTTTAATTTGTTATGGGGGCTCTTGAATCTCAGGAGGAACAACTTTTACAACAGCGCAACATAATCTGCTTGGCTCATTACCCAGTTTTTTTGCATTGCATTTAATGCATATGTATTTTACGTATTTTAACACGATTCAATTGGGCATAGTTAAAATTTGGATTATAAAATAACGGAATGCTAAGCTAACATACTATTACTGCGTACTAAATCAATACACTCTCGTTGTTCGTTAATTCTCTGAGATTAGAATGAATGTGTACATAAACATTTTAAGAAATACAGAAAACGAATATACAGAATAGCCTATAAAGTTTTCTGTGCATAAGAAGCTATTTTAATCTTACCTGTCCTCAATTCACTCAGAAGTTACTGTAATAACATTATAGCATTACTGTATGTCCATCTAGAGAAACTACACTTTCCAATGGTGAAATATGGGGGTAACAAAGGCCTACAAGTGATGTTCTGTCTTTCCGTTACTACCAGATGTATAGTCCGGATCAGCTTACTTAATACCCTAACGGTGAAACCTAATCATTTTCCCCCCTATTCTTGCATAATCTTGTGGATTATGTGTTTTATAGATATCAGATTGAATCTTATAAGATGCAATATACTACGTACTAAGACTATTATGGAGCACTTTGCTTACAATTCTGATGGATGAAGCTCCATCCTCTTGTTTTGGAACTTACCTGAAAGCAAGAAAAACACACATCAGAAAAGTTACATTATGAACAATGAACTACGGTGCACAGCATTAAGTGAAGAGTATCGTACCTAGCATTATGAGCAATGAACGAATGTGCATTAACTGAGAGGATATCCGACATTAAATTACAGGATGCCTGACATTATGACCACAGAAGTAATGTGTCACAACATTAAGCGACAGAATATCTGGCATTATGACCACACAACTAATGTGTCACAACATTAAGCGACAGAATATCAGGCATTATGACCACACAACTAATGTGTCACAACATTAAGCGACAGAATATCAGGCATTATGACCACACAACTAATGTGTCACAATATGAAGCGATAGAATATCTGGCATTATGACCACACAACTAATGTGTCACAACATTAAGCGACAGAATATCAGGCATTATGACCACACAACTAATGTGTCACAACATTAAGCGACAGAATATCTGGCATTATGACCACACAACTAATGTGTCACAACATTAAGCGACAGAATATTTGGCATTATGACCACACAACTAATGTGTCACAATATTAAGCGATAGAATATCTGGCATTATGACCACACAACTAATGTGTCACAACATTAAGCGACAGAATATCTGGCATTATGACCCAGAACTAATGTATTCCAGCATTAAGTAAGAGGTCTGGCATCTTGAATAAACAATTAATCAATGTACCACAGCATTAAGTGACAATATCTGACATGGGCAGTGAATTAACTATAATATTATTGCAGCAAGTGACATGATTGTTACTATTGTAAAATCCGTTTCATGAAATTGACGGGTGCTTTCTCTTTGAAGGTATTACTCGTTCCGTAACAATTTGGTGAACATGTAATGAATTATATTCCAGTTTCCATTTTCAAATTCTCTACTAGCTGCCCTCCATATTAACAGTTAAGTCCTAACTAAATACAATTCATTCACCGAAATAAGATAAATTATAGTTTTTAACTCCACACACACACAATTTTGACAACCTCTACGAGTGTTCTGACCTTAGTCTTCCATTCTAGAGTTTAAGCAGATGCATGTAGGCCTAATTCAATTTTGTAACATCGCACACATTGCACTTGTGTGTCTAACATTATAGCAATATTATCATAATGTTAAAACCTCAGAAAACTGTACTTTTGTCAAATATGAAACAATCCTATGCTGTGCTGTAAAAGCGAATACCCTTTCCATAATTGAGGAATGTTAAAAAAATATTCTATTGTGCACATTTTCTTGTGTATACTGTAACTTTAAGAAATGAATTTAGTGTAATGAAATTAGTATTTTCAAAAATTATTATACAGATCTGAAACCGGATGGTTGTCTGGGTTTTAAATTGGGAGGTAGGTGTGTGTATGTGTGTATGTGTGTGTGTATGCGTGTGTGTGCGTGTGTGCACGCGCGCGCGTGACAGAATAATAAAATTTAACAAGTCACATAAAGTTTATTCCCAGAAAATGAAGAAAGCAGTATGTTTCATTAAAATTCTACACAAAACGTCGCAAGTTACAGGCGACGAAACTATCTTAACTGTAAATATTCTATCTCAATATGGTAGACTATTAAATGTCTATCACACAATACATTCAAATTCGTGTGTTTATGTGGGATATGCCGTTTTTTATTATGGTTGTGTGAGTGTGCAGCATTTCGAAATAAATAAAATAGCAGTAAGACAGTAGTTTCTTTCTACGTGCTACTTAACTTATAGCTAACATGTTGAAAATTTGGTCATCGACTTTTTCTTTGGATATAAAGGTATGGGTAGTCCAAGAACATTAGCAGAGCTCCGCTGTTAGTCTTTGCTTAGGGCGAACTTTGAATTATCAGGTAGAATGCTTCAAGAATATGTCAGTAACACAAAATTATGGTAAACTGTTGATGATTCTACTCTACACCTATGATTTACACCTGTAAATAATATTAAAAAAGAATCACTTATGAGGCAACTAGGCCAGAAGATAATGAGGTAAGGTGGCCAGTTCATTTCCTCCTCGACAGCATACATCGCCGATTAGCTACAAACACAATCATGGCATGCCAAAAATTATTTTTGTCAAAATTTTCGTTCGTAAAAACCTCACTTCTGTTTCCAGCATCACGATAGTGTTTCTCTCTACTTGGTAGAGTGAGAAAATAAATAGAAAAAATATTTCAGATTTAACTTTCTCCCGAGATTAGGCAGCTTCCACTCCGCCCACGAATAGATGACGTCCGGAAGCAGGCTGTGGCACACGTACACTGTTACTACAGTTCGTCTGAAGACGCACGACGAGTGTCGCGACCAAGGATCTCCTGCTTTTAAAATGAGTTCTACATCATCTCATACACCTAGTCTCACTCATTTAGTTTCCATCCACATACTTTCCGCCGCCTCCCCACTTCCTGTGTAATTATACTCGTCATACTTCCCTTCTTTCGTTGTCGCCTCGCTCCGGCTGAGGCATCGCCACTTTCGAGAGCGTCATTTTAATTTTTATGAGAAGGAAACTGGCATCACTTAACTTCAGACACGCTTATCCATTCAACTTCACAAAGGAAACCAAATGCATTAAATACGGAGTACAAAGACATGATACTGAACACATCAGGTGTGTCAAGTGTCTCGGTAAATCTGCAATTTGGATCAGGTTACAGATTTCAAGGCTGGCGCGCAGTTAAGCCGTAACTCTGCAGAGCCGAAAGGTTGCGGATTCGATTCCCGATGGGGTTATGGATTTTCTCCATTGATCTAATCCTTCAGGCCGCACTATGACGCTGGAGTCTACTCAGCCTCTAACAGAAATGAGTGCCAGGAGTACTTCCTTAGGGGTAATGCGGCGGACATGTAGGACTGACATCCCTACTGCCATTAATGCTGCTGTCTGTGCTTCCCGCTACCCTATGGACCTCTAAGGCCTGTAATAGAATGGCTATAGACGGCACGATCCGAAAGTTCGTGGGTTCAGGTCCCACTTCAGGTATGTTTAGATGCCCCTTGTTAATGTTCTGTTCTGTGTATGTCTCAGTGGAGGCCCCAAGCTAGGAGAGGCATACAAATGTGTCGATGTATAGTGTGTGTGTGTGTGTGCCCGTAAAGTCGTGCCCTCCCCTACAGGCATTGTGTACTGTAAGATTTATAACAGGGGATGTTAAACAACGAATAATAAAAATGTTCTCCATAATTGGGTAACTTACTTACAAACGATATTTGTTAAAAAGACTACTTTCTTCATAATTGTATGTTGAAAACATTTCTGTTAAGAATAATTGTTATTAAACAGACTTATTTGTGATTAATTGCCTGATACACGCTACAGAGGAATACTTACTTACTTACAAATGGCTTTTAAGGAACCCGAAGGTTCATTGCCGCCCTCACATAAGCCCGCCAGCGGTCCCTATCCTGTGCAAGATTAATCCAGTCTCTATCATCATACCCCACCTCCCTCAAATCCATTTTAATATTATCCTCCCATCTACGTCTCGGCCTCCCTAAAGGTCTTTTTCCTTCCGGTCTCCCAACTAACACTCTATATGCATTTCTGGATTCGCCCATACGTGCTACATGCCCTTCCCATCTCAAACGTCTGAATTTAATGTTCCTAATTATGTCAGGTGAAGAATACAATGCGTGCAGTTCTGTGTTGTGTAACTTTCTCCATTCTCCTGTAACTTCATCACGCTTAGCCCCAAATATTTTCCTTAGCACCTTATTCTCAAACACCCTGAACCTATGTTCCTCTCTCAGAGTGAGAGTCCAAGTTTCACAACCATACAGAAGAACCGGTAATAGAACTGTTTTATAAATTCTAATTTTCAGATTTTTGGACAGCAGACTGGATGATAAGAGCTTCTCAACCGAATAATAACACGCATTTCCCATATTTATTCTGCGTTTAATTTCCTCCCGAGTGTCATTTATATTTGTTACTGTTGCTCCAAGATATTTGAATTTTTCCACCTCTTCGAAGGATAAATCTCCAATTTTTATATTTCCATTTCGTACAATATTCTGGTCACGAGACATAATCATATACTTTGTCTTTTCGGGATTTACTTCCAAACCGATCGCTCTACTTGCTTCAAGTAAAATTTCCGTGTTTTCTCTAATCGTTTGTGTATTTTCTCCTAACATATTCACGTCATCCGCATAGACAAGAAGCTGATATAACCCGTTCAATTCCAAACCCTGCCTGTTATCCTGAACTTTCCTAATGGCATATTCTAATAGGGGGAAAAAATCAAACATCAATAATTGTTCTGTAATAAGAGGCAATAAAAGGAATAAAAAGACCCTCACGCATTTTGGCGAATCTTCTACTGTTTATGGCGGTTGGAACGTAGTGCCGACCACACCACCTTATTCTAGTGCCGCGATCAAGAAAGCATGGGGCTCTACCTCCATGTCCCCCTCAAGTGTCTTCATGGTATGTGAAGGGGCTATCTTTACCTTTTTACCTTCATTATTTCATTCATGATAAAATCCGATTTTAAAGGTTAAATATTATCTTTATTATTTTAACATTCAGATAAACGAACTGATACATCGGAGATTTTCAGAAGGCGAGTGGAATTAACTCTTCCTATGATAAGCTTAATATCTTAGATGTTTAATGTTGCATCCGTACGAAAAACATGCTTGTCTGATTTATCCTTTTTTCTGGATAAACGGTTAGAATAAGGAAAGAGATTCAGTTCGAATTTATCATCTGCTCAAACATTTGCATCTCTGAGAGAAGTAATCTAAATGTTTCGGATTATTTTTATCATTTTTGTCATTATCATCATCATCATCATCATCATCATCGTCAGCTATTCGAAACTTTTGTTGATTAATCGTGGTACTAGTATGGAAAATTGATTTCAAGACATTCATCTCTTTTCTTTTTCGTTTTGGTAACTCTATAGCATCTATTAGATGCTTTATGGTTGTGCTAACAGATGGAGTTACTTGTCAACAATGTGACGCTGAAACGTGTGTTCAGGTTACTGCCCAACGACAGTCCTGATGTATTTTTATATTTCTGATGATTGGTTAATTAATATTAACCCGGCACATTCACAATCATACAAATTTCCAGACACTAGACACCCAGGGAATTCCTCTTCTTCAAGAAAAATTCATCGAGAGCCGAACCCGGGACCTCCTGATCTGGAAGCCAGTATGGTAACCACGGAGGCAGTCCAAGACATTCATGTTATTCTTAATATAAAGATAATTAGTTTGTTTCACGACTTTGTCACTCTAATATAACAATTATAACACGGTGGAACAATTAGATATTCCGTCACTTGGATGCCGATATTGTGTTCTGCTTGCGAAGCATTTAACTTCATTAATCAATTCTACAGTGAAAAGACTTGCATTTTAAATCGGTGGAATCTTTATAACAATGATAAAACAAACGTGAACAGTGAAGTGAGCAGTTAAAAATGGAGATGTGGAGATATCTGAACAAAGAAAGTTCTCAATAATTGTTTAAAGAATTGTCTGTGACAGAATAAAGAGTTTATCGCGTCGTTAAAAAAGGAGGCATCACGTGAGTAAAAATGATAGGGTGTATGAAACTGAGAGATGACGATGTCTCCTGTTAGTCTAATGACAACATAGGACCTATGGCGTAGCCTAGAACTAACAGTATAACTTCAAAATCGATGAAATTGAAATGACAAAGAAACAATAAATATAAGATATTGGGTCCCGGCCGTTAGAACATTAAAGGTAGGCCTACAGGTACATTTTAAACCACGATGAGAATTATCAATTTTGATCCTTGATTTCCAAGAACTGAATTCCCTTTCCAGCTTCGTAGGGGAGGTTGATCACATAATATCTAATATGTTGGTTAAAAGGATAGTCTATTCATACCCCTATCGGATATCAAACGTCGGCCATCGATAAGAGAGAATGTCGGCACTCAAAGAATAAGGGCATAAATTAGTACAAAGGGCCGTTATGATGACGTAAGTGCTAATTTAAAATACCACCCCCTCGGGACACGTGTCGTGATATCCATATTTTATCCCGAGTAGATATGCATTCCCGCCTAGCACGGTCGGAACCTGATACCCCCGCCCTTCTCTGGGCCATACAAGCCTTAGGGGGAATCCTACCAGCGCTCTAACGGCACGCTCCGGGAATTAAAATATTAGAGAGGCTAAAAACCCAACCACACACCACCAATCACGTACGTGTAAAAATTATGGCTTCCTTGATTTCACCTCTCCCTCTGCTACGCCGTAATTTACGAAAGTGAATATTTTATACCTAGCACTCTTCATTATTAACCTTCGGGGAGAAAACTGCCAAGAATTAAATTTAAAATAAGAGAGAAGGAATAGCGGACCAAAGTTCAAATATTTATGCTCAGTTTACAGAGGTAGTAAAATGGAATTATTAAAAATTCTCCTCTACTATTCCTCGCCGAGTTTCTTTTTCTTCCTTCCAATTATTACGGGCAGTAATAGACTCATTCGGCAACCCTCGGGGCTTATACCTGGGATTTGCCTAAATACCTGAGGATACTCATATATGTGTTGGCTAATATCAAACAGAACAACGTGACAGTTTTGAACTTTTAACTTCTGCCATGTAGGGTTCACAAAGCATAGACTATCTTTCGAAATTGCAAATTTTTGTTTAGCGACTTGATATGCTAAATACAAAATAAAAAACGAGTTATCTTGTTAGTACTGCAGTATACGGGCTATTCCATATGAAATCGATCAGTAAAAAACCTCGCATTTTTTTATACTCTAATTTCTTCCGTAACTACACAAGGTGCTGAGGGGAGTGCATTTTCAAAAATATACTATCGAAAGTCAAACGGTTTTCGTATTATTGAGCGACAAATTTAGCGTATTTTATAAAAACAAGCCTCTTTCAGCGTTCAGAACTCTGGAACCATTTACTGCAGAACATTGAACGAGAGCTTATTTTGAAGCTGACATTTGGTAAGTTATCTTAAGAACTAATCCTTATTTTTATTGTACACAGAGAGACGGATAATCTGATTTTACTTGCTTTTAGGCTTTTTGGCCATTTGTAAAAATGTAAAGAATATTGGGAAAAAACCTTGCATTATTAAGAGGGATTCGACATTGTTTGCTTAGTGGTACGGCAATAAGTTTCGAGAGTATTAAATAGATTATTTTCACACGCCTAGACTTGAACGGCGCACTACCGCACGCACTGGCCGAGAGCTGAAGATAAGAGAGCGTTGGGAGTCATTTTACTCCTGTGTTTATGAAAACCTGTGCTAAAGCTAGCACAGCCATGACTGCTAGACGACACATCACATGTTTGTCTCCTGGCCTTGCTTGTTTCGGTTAAGCTCCCGTCTCACAGTCAGCTGGTTAGTTCACGCGCGTACTATTTATTTTCTTTATTTGATATTTTCAATACTTTCTTATCAACATACCATCAGTAAAAAATATATGTTTATTTGTACTTTCAATGCGGAATCTAACCATATATTTTTAAAATATTTTTTCGTTGGCAAAGGCGTCTTAATGAAGAAAAATCTAAATTTCTCAATTTCCATAAAAAGTAAGAAAAACTGTTTACATGTCAGTATAAACTTTAATTTCTCAGCATCAAAATAAACCATGACTTTGATCACTGAGTGAAAGGGTTTCGGAGCTACAACAGTTTAAAGTTGCTAATTTTATGAAAATACGATAAATTTAAATATTTTTAATTTAATAAAACACTATAGTTCTGATGCCTCAAACTTTGCACAAAGCATTGTATCACAGTTCTCTACGTACAAAAAAAGTTTCATTGTATTTAGAAATTGTAAGGTCAATTTTCTCTATATTTAGGTCCCTTTGAGATGGAATAGCCCATACTAAATACAAAACAAAAACGAGTTACTTGTTAGTACTGTAGTATACCTAACAATTTACTTTTGTTCGCTTCGGGTCTGGGCCGAGAGAGCGGATCGAATCGCAGTGGGCTGATGTTACGCCACATCAAGGCCACATAATGTGCGTGTATGTCGCGCAGTTTATTTTCGTAGTTGCTTTCATCATGCATTGCGCCGTGTGATAAGCAGAGGTAGGAAGTTCGTACTGAAACTGTTAAGTTGTGTGAGCGTGGACTAGGTTATATCCACCGAATGAACAGGAGTACCGCAGCTCTCAACGTCAATAAAACAAGAAAACCAACATGTACAATTAGGTGGTAAACAAACTTGTCTTTATGCCAATGATCCAAGTCTTAGAATAGGAAATAAAATACACCAATAATATTGTATAAAAAAACAATAATAGGCAATTCGAATCATCATAATTTTCAACATCAAATAGTTTACTCTCTCTCTCGCTCTCTCTCTCTCTCTCTCTCTCTCTATATATATATATATATACATACATATATAAGAATAACAAACAAAATACATAATTTTATGTAGGCCTATCTAGCTTCCTTACAATTAATAATAATAATAATAATAATAATAATAATAATAATAATAATAATAATACTTACTTACTGGCTTTTAAGGAACCCGGAGGTTCATTGCCGCCCTCACATAAGCCCGCCATTGGTCCATATCCTGAGCAAGATTAATCCATTCTCTATCATCATATCCCACCTCCTCAAATCCATTTTAATATTATCTTCCCATCTACGTCTCGGCCTCTCTAAAGGTCTTTTTCCCTCCGGCCTCCCAACTAACACTATATGTATTTCTGGATTCGCCCATACGTGCTACATGCCCTGCCTATCTCAAACGTCTGGATTTAATGTTCCTAATTATGTCAGGTGAACAATACAATGCGTGCAGTTCTGTGTTGTGTAACTTTCTCCATTCTCCTGTAACTTCATCCCTCTTAGCCCCAAATATTTTACTAAGCACCTTATTCTCAAACACCCCTAACCTATGTTCCTCTCTCAAAGTGAGAGTCCAAGTTTCACAACCATAAAGAACAACCGGTAATATAACTGTTTTATAAATTCTAACTTTCAGATTTTTTGACAGCAGACTAATAATAATAATAATAATAATAATAATAATAATAATAATAACAATAATAATAATAATAATAATAATAATCATATACAGCTTTATACACAAAAAATGACCTCTCTCCTATAGCGTGAATTTGTTTAAGTCCACTTCTGGCAGAGCCTGGTTCACACGACAAGAGAAAGCATGTTTATTTTGCATCTGATTTACTCCTTGAATATATTCTCATTATAGATTATTCATAACAATCATAACATTTGACTACAAACAGACAGAAAAAGCAACAAATAAACAAAACAAAGGAAAAACAGAGCGGACTCTTGCATAAGAAATTTCTTCACGTGTAAACTTAAGCGTCACGGAATCAACCGAAGTCTTCCGAAAGGGACTCAGCGCATGGCAGCCGGCCTTTTTTTTTTTTTTTTTTTTTTTTTTCAGTTTATCGAAAGAGATATTCTTCTATGTTCTATGTCTATGATGTAGAGTTTTACGCTACAGAGAAGCATAATGCCAGAGCAGATGTGCGTAGGGCGCTAGGTTGTGCTCCCAATGTGCGGTGTCTAGTGGTATATTTTAAAGTGTGTGAAAAACAAGAGAGTTCTGAAACCGAGTAATTCCTTACAATTTTTTCTACTTCTATTGACTATCTGATTTCCACCCCCCAGTATTTCTTGTGTCCCTCGTTTATTTTTTTAGTATTTGTATTAGTTAATTTTATCGGTTCTCATATTTTCGAATTTCTTGCAAGGTAATTACTAGGCATCGGCAGTTTATGAAATATCATCTTTTTTCTGAGACATCAGAGACAATGCAGGATGCAATACAAACTCGTTTCACTCCAACACAAACTAATATAGCGTACTTTTATTTTGTTTTTTTTTTTCTCTATGTTATTGTCAATTGGTCATTTGTTTTTAAATGTTCTACTTTTTGCTGCATTTTTGCCCTTTTCTGGTCATGACTGAACATTTTTAACGATGTAGTCGAGTTTATTTTCGAGAACCTACTGCAGATTGCTTACTACGTAATTCGATTGCGTTTTACAAGAATTTTCCTTATGGTTGCATCAATTTTGACTCGTGTGTTACGTGCTTTTCCCCATCCAATGCAACAGTACAAATACTGCAGCCGCAGTGCCCGCAGTCGCCATATTGTAATCACACAAGTGGAGAAATAAAAATGCAGAAAGTAAAACAAAGCAGAGAAAGTTTTTTTGCGACAATTGGTGACTGAGTTTGGTGACAACGTATTTTCCACAGATGGAAGTATACTATTAAATGTTTGAATTTTGCTATTAATGTCATAGTCATTTTTTAAATTTAAAGTCATGTATTCAGAAATGTAAGATCATTTTATAGTTCATTTTTCCGTAATATTTAGGTCATCAACTTCCGAGTCATACTAATTACATTATCATCATTACAAGTAGCACTTATTCACCTACTTACTTACTTACTTACACATGGCTTTTAAGGAACCCGGAGGTTCATTGCCGCCCTCACATAAGCCCGCCATCGGTTCCTATCCTGAGCAAGATTAATCCGGTCCCTACAATCATATCCCACCTCCCTCAAATCCATTTTAATATTATTCTTCCATCTATGTCTCGGCCTCTCCAAAAGGTCTTTTTCCCTCCGGCCTCCCAACTAACAATCTATAATATGTATTCCTGAATTCGCCCATGCGTGCTACATGCCCTGCCTATCTCAAACGTCTGGATTTAATGTTCCTAATTATGAAGAATACAATGCGTGCAGTTCTCCATTCTCTTGTAACTTCAGTCCTCTTAGCCCCAAATATTTTCCTAAGCACCTTATTCTCAAACACCCTTACGAGTAGCACTACTTCATGTAATTATTTCAATGTTGTCATTATTACATTTTTCATATCTAAAAATATGTCTTCTTTTGTTAGAATAAAGCAGCAATTCAAGAAATAATATGTACATCTTGATTACACAACTTTTAACACTGTATCACTTCGGAATATGTATGATAAGACTTTGTGTTAAATTCTAACGTATCTTGTTTACATGTTTCGACCTATTTATGGGTCATCCTCAAAAATGGTCGTTGTTGGTCTTGGCGCCTCTTGTTCTGTATCCTGTGAGGGTGTGTTCGTGTGGTACCAGTGTAGAATCAAAGAGTGTGTGTGTTTTGAAATTGAGTTGTGTGTGTTGAGAATTTCGTTGGGGTGTGTTTTTGTGTGTCTGTATATTTCATAATGTTCTAGTGTGTTCAGTTTCTGGCTTTTTGGTTGGATGAGTAGTATTTCCATGTCTGTGTTGATCTCTCTGTTGGTGTGGTTAGCATTTGTGATGTGTTCTGCATATGTGGAGGTGTTTTGTAAATTTGTTATGGCTGTGATGTGTTCTTTGTAACTTGTTTGAAATGATCTGCCTGTCTGTCCTATGTAGAAGTTGTTGCATGTATTACATTTGAGTTTGTATACGCCTGTGTGGTTGTATTTGTTTGTTTGTGTGCCGAGATGTTTTTGTAGAGTGTTATTTGTTCTGTAGGCTATGCGATGTTGTAGTTTAATTTCTTGAATGAGGTTGCAATTTTGTGTGTGTTTTTGTTTTCGTATGTTAGTGTGATGTATTTTTTGTGTTTTTGTGTTTGTGTTGTATTCTCATGTTTTTTGTATTTTTTGTTTTTTGTTAATATGGTTAATATGGTTAATGGAAATAATATGGTTAAAAGTAATTGGAGCTGGAAGTCTACGTATAAATTATATTTCTATTTTAGCACTTGCATAAATGCACGCCTTAGCTTTCAAAATTTTAGAGAATAAATTTCCGTAACGGCTACTGCTATAGTGAAACTAAAAACAGGTAAATTTCAAACATTGTAGCAAGCACTAATTCCTATTACAAGGAACTGAATTTGATTATAACTCCATGGGGGGACCCAAGCACCATTGCTATCAAAATTCTATACCGCCAACATCAAAAATCGAATCACATTACCCAAGCGATAGAGTAAAGCCAATACTTGTAACTTACACCAAGCTGGTAATCACTATACGAAGAATTAACGACGTCATAAAGGCTCCGCCGGGTAAAAACATAATCGAGATGAAAGGGTTCAAATTTGATCAATCAGGCTGGCAACACTGATGCAGGGGGAGGGCTCACCAATGAGAACACGCGTCAGATTAGATGCAAACACAAAGCTACTCCGTAATTGGTTTTCTCGTCAAAGACTTGCCACTATCATTCCGAGGATGACGCACACCAATGCCTGGCTACGGCATTCCCTTTCTAACCTACAAGATCTTCACGCCTAGGCTATCTTATATGCTTTCTGTGACTTGCGATGAACAAAACGGATGTGATAAGCGATTGCTCAGAATTTATGAAATCTTCCTGACATGTACCCCTTCATTTACTATGGATAGGCCTAATACACAGATTAAAATTAAACAAAGTTACCCCATCACTACCTTCGACAATGAATACGATTCACTTACACTTCCAATTGTAAGCACATTAAGAACTGAGGAAAAACAATTGGTTTTATAATGTAATACAAAAATATTGATTGGTGTTATCAACAGTAATCTCACTAGAGGTTTTGATTCATCTAGAGATAATCAAAACTCGAGTGGGATTTAATTGACTATTACGGATTACAAGAAAGTATATAAAGATTAGAAGTAACAAAGTACTCCAATACAATAAAATATTAATTGGCTTACGAAAATACAACTGTCTTCAAATGTATTATTGTACCATCTCAACATTACGCTAGATAGCAGTAGTGTTTTATGATTATGTTTTCTTGTTATCAGTTGTGCCAACTATGGAATCTTCATTGAACTCTGTGGACGGTTACTAATCAAGAAGGCTTTGTTGATTCAGTTTCATTTTTATTAAAACATTTGCATTCCACTTCAATCATCCGGATCCCAGTAATCAACGTCACTTGACAGATGATTTTCAATAAATCTTAGTATTAAACAATCTCTGATACGTGACTATTCATAATATCATATAGCAGAAGCTATAACATAACCTAAATAATATAAACAAGTGTTAGAAAAGTTTTAATTACGGATGATGAAATAAACAAGAAACGTTTTAATTAACGATGATGAAATAAAAAATAAACATGATTATTTTTAAAAGAAACAATTATTGAAAGTACAATTTTCAAATTTGAATGTTTTAGTGGTTGGTGGTTCAGTTGATGTTATATTGGACGTGTGCGTAAAAGAAGTGAACTGTTGATATACATGGTGTATCCCTCAACTTATTCAGGATTTCCGAATGGTGCTCTTCATATATGAGCAGTGATTTTTATTAATTCTTGTTCTTGAATGCCAATGCGAGTCATATTTGCTAATAAAAACAATTCTAGCTTTTTATATATTTGTGTGTAACGAAATCAAATACCAACCACTGCATTGGTTCAATGAAAGCTGACAGGGAACCGGTTTTATGGTTTACCGCTAGATCAAGTAGGGCTATTATCACTCCCAAGGTTGTAAATTCTTATGCTAATCTGAAGCGCTAATCCTGGAACAGCGGGACTCTAGAGTTACGGTCAAGCATCTGAATGGAGCGTCCACGCACGTGTGACTGCCTGCCATGGTAAATAGTAAAATGTTTAGAGGAAAATCAGTGTTAGGGTCCGTTTTTTTTACAGAATAGAAGTCTTCCAAAAACAGTTACAAAATATTTTTTTTTCTTCTCATTCTTCTTCCTGAACTACAATATAAAATAATCAATAATTATTGTAAGAAATCGAATTCCAAATATTCTTCACTAATATGACACGCTACCTCGTTTATGATACCCCTGTGCTTTTCCTCCCGTTAGTAAATAATAATAATAATAATAATAATAATAATAATAATAATAATAATAATAATAATAATAATAACTTTGGGAAGCTTTCCCATTCTAGATGTGCATGATTTAGCTGATGCAGGAATATATCTTGAAAGATGTTTCTGACATTTGCCAGAGAATGAATTTCCAAGGTCCAAAAGCTACTGCAATGTTTAAAAGATATACTGAAGAATTCACGATTACTATTTCTTTATGCTATATTTTTAAAGAATACAATATCATCATTATTATTATCAACATAACGTTTCCTTAAGAAAATAAATAAGTAAATAAATAAATAAATAAATAGTTAAATAATTAAATAAATAGTTAAATAATTAATTAAATAAATAAATAAATGATTAATTAAATAATTAGATAAATGATTAAATAAATAATTAAAGAAATAGTTAAATAATTAAACAAATAATTAAATAAATGAGTAAATAAATAAATAATTAAATAAATAATTGAATAAATAAATAATTAAATAAATAATTGAATAAATAATTAAATAAATAAACAAATAATTAAATAAATAAATAATTAAATAATAAAGTAATTAAATAAATAAATAATTAAATAACTAAATAAATAAATAATTAAATAAATAATAAAATGAATAAATAATTAAATAAATAAGTAAATAAATAAATAGATAAATCACTCTTTATTAAGTCAAGAATCTGAAGTTTGACACCATACACTTCGTCGAAATACAGTACATAATAGTACAATAAAACAATTGAAAAAACATTAATGGCTTCATTTACAGTGGATACTAAATATTAATAATGTAAAAAGCATTAATTTTAACAGCTATAAAGGGCAGCTTCGAATCTTTGAAAGGTTACAAGGTTTGCCGCCTTGAGTAATTTATTATACAGGTAATTCAATAGCTGTAGAATAACCATCTCTTAGTTTTTGATAATCAAACTCTAGGTATATGAGTAAGTAATTCTGCCACACAGAATTATTACTACTAGTATCTATATAAATTAATATATTTTATTTGATTAAATTATATATGTAAAGATTCACAATAAATTGCTAGAATACTTTCATTATTGCGTAATGGTTTACAGTGTACATTATAGTCTGATCCAGTTATAAGTCGTAACATCTTTTGTAAAAGTATATTGTTTATTAATTTTAGTAGAACTACCCCAAAGTATAATTATAGCATTATAATGTCATGTAGAAATCATTCAACCACGATAATGTAGTTCACACCTGTGGAATAATGGTCAGCGTGTCTGGCCGCGAAACCAGGTGGCCCGGGTTCGAATCCCGATCGGGGCAAGTTACCTGGTTGAGGTTTTCTCCGGGGCTTTCCCTCAACCCAATACGAGCAAATGCTGAGTAACTGTCGGTGCTGGACCCCGGACTCATTTCACCGGCATTATCACCATTTCATTCAAACGCTAAATAACTTGAGATGTTGAGACAGCGTCATAAAATAACGCAATAAAATAAAATAAATAAATAAAACCGATAATGTATTCAGGAAATGTTAGGAAGTTGTATCGACGAAGTTTTATTTCTGTGCTTAAACAGATCCTTCAGTGGCAATTGAGTGACTTAAATGTAATCTTCGATATCAATCCAATCGAAGAAGTTGTTTCAATTTGTCAGAATCTTATGAATAGCTCCTGATATTTCTCTGCAAGTTTCCGTAATTAAGATCGGCACGATTGGGCGTGGTCGTAGTCATTTCAAATTGGTTCGAGCTCCAGACTGTTAGTCTGTTTTCGTGGCATTTGTGGAGTGAAGATACTTAGGAACAGCAAGCTGCGCTGATAACAAAGTTCCGGATTCTTAGGTTCGAACCTGTTTTGTTTCTATCTCATTACTCTCGAAATATCAATTTTCTTTTTCGTTTATGTACAAACATAGTTAAATTTTACAGGAACTAAAAACAAGGTAGGTTACGACCTAAAATTGCCTATTTTCTTGTCGGAACCCACAAAGACCTAATTCGTTGTATTTTACCTTTACAGTGGAGGTGGTAGGCTATTAGTTGTGTATTGCACATGGTACTGTAGTAAAGTGGTGGTTGTGATACAATTTATTGTTTAATTTCAACCTCTACTTGATCATAAATGCATGAGAAGCACTATATAGAAGTGTGTATGAGAATAAAATGCAATCTTTAATTACATCCATCAAAATGAAGACAAGAGAAATGAAAACATTCAAATATATTTATTTTTATGTGCTAAAAAGTATGAAAATATTTGATAAAAATAAAAAATATATATATTTTTTTAATATGACAAAAATACCTTACTTAGCTTGGAAAAAAAAAATGTTACTAAGCACGCACCAACCACATTTGAGTGCCAGTAGTTGGCCGAGAATTGCAGTGAACAACAAAGGTCATCTACAAATTCTCCATCACAAATGCTTGCCGATTATCCCTGAATAACGACTTATACTGTGAAAACACGTCAGACGTGCATATTTAAAGAGAGGAATGTCACAAACACATACACAGTCAGTTTCACCTACAGGTACACCCTCCAACACTTGAGCAACTTTACACATTTTTTTATATCCACTGTTTTTCCCAAACACATTCTGGAATTAGTACTTGTACTTCTGAACCTAGTAGCGAGTCTAGTTTAATTTCCACGGCACGCACCTCCCTGTTTCAGACAACAGGTTTTTGGATGTTTCGAGTTTTGATTTGCTAATAGGAAAGCCAAATCATTTTTTAAATAACCATCTTTCAGTAGATCTTGAAGGATATCGATTGACGAAGCCCAATAACAGGGAATCACAACAAAATATATTGCCTTACTTGATGGACATGAGCGAGAGGGGAGAGATTTGTTTAAATTAAATAATGTTCATACCCGAGCTCTTATCTGTTGTGTTTCACAAACAAAGCGTGGAATGAAATCATCTTCAGCAACAATAAACATTCCTAATTATGTGTTGCAAGATCTCTCCTCCTTGTCCATGTTAATTTATTCTCTAATAATAACACTGATATGCTGCCTAGCAGTTCTCAGAACTTGAGGCGATTCTATTACAAAAATGGATCACGGATACACCACACAGCGCTTAGGAACACGAAGCAACCAAGAATTCTTAAAAAAGATAACGTACTTCTGAGTGATATAATTGATTTAGTTTTAAAATGTTTAAAAGTTCTTGTAAAAAATTATTTAGGTAAAAAAACTCCAAGATTTATGTGTTTATAATAGATTTCCTGAAAATATGTATTTACATAATTTTTTTGTGAAAATATATGTTCTTATGTGAAATAAAATTCGGGTTTTAAACTTGAAACTTCATGTTCGGAATTTTTAACTTTGTTAATTGTATTTTATCACACGCAAAAATAATATTTAATTACATAGGAATCCGCTCCTTATTCATAATTCAGTGTACAGTTAAAATTATTACAATTCCCATCTGTTGCGTGAACTCTATTTTTAATCACAGTTCACCTTTGAGGTGCCAACTGACTACATTTGCACTTCAAATATCTAAGAATTGATATTCTAGCCACGTTCTTGCTTGAAAAGGCGGATGCTCTCTTATTTGTGGGTGATGAAAATAAATACGACGCTGCAAGCCAACAAGCGTGACGGCCAGGAGAAGACAACTACTGGAATTAAATTGAATCGATGCATTCCTCAATGTGAATATTATGCAAAATCTCCTACTAACAGTGCAGGACAAGCATCAAGGAAGGTGTTGCCTCAAGCCCTGAGGAGTTCCACATCAAAAGGAATGTACAAGTCTTAATGCTACAATATGAAATCATTGTCGATATTTTTCACGTAAGTGCATTGATTCGTGATCTTCCACCCAACTCTATAGTTACAGATCTCGGGTTAAATTTCAAATGGCTTATCTTACAACGTGGACGTCAGCGTATTGAAAAGCAATACAACTTTTCTCCCCTCTCCTCACCTCCCCACCGTAAATGTGACGTTGCACAGAGGCAGAGATAAAATACGAGATCTGTACATGAACTGTAGAGGGACGTAACGCTACGTAACGCTACGTAACGCAAAAGCAGATCTTCTTTTTATTGGGTTATTTTACGACGCTTTATCAACAGCTTAGGTTATTTAGCGACTGGATGAGATGAAGATGATAATGCCGGTGAAATGAGTCCGGAATCCAACACCGAAAGTTACCCAGCATTTGCTCATAAAGTAGATCTTAAGATGCCATCTCTCTACTCGTCTGCCGTCTCATTCCCTAAAAATCTCGGTCGTATTTTGTTTGTATTTAATATCTAGAAGTCAATCAATCCGCATTATGTTGTAAGTTTATGAAAACAGGGCAAGCAAAGAAATCAAGTTCAAATGTCAAGGTCAAGGCGTTGGACGGGCAGCCGGCAAGTGCAGAAAGTTATAGTTGCTTAGTTAACGACCAGAAATAACATTTTGGGTTTTGGTCTTAAAATACAACGAAGTAATTGAGGTAGCGTACGTGCTGTCCATTCAAGCGATCCGTGTTTCGATTCTAGCCGTACACAATGTAAGAAATTTATCTTCCGTCTAGGGACTTATTGGTTGTCCGTTTTCTTGTGATTGTCCTGTGTTGTCTCTGCGTTGGCCCTGCGTCATGCCGATAACACATTCAGATAGACTCACAATGTGTGGATGTGTCTAGTGTTGATTAATTTAAACTATCCATCCTTCCCTGCACAGCACAGACTGGTGAACTGGTCAAATAGGGGAGAAGACCGTAAAGTCCAGAATTTTGTACAAATTAAAAATTGTGTACTTTTTTCCGCACGATGCCATAAAATTGTCTTTTAGATAGGTGGTGTGTTCAATTAAGTGCCAAGCAAGAAATTTCAAGTTACATATTTTTAGTGAATAGTTTTAGAAATATAGTATGTCCCGTTTTGTTAAAATTATTCAAAGTTACAGTTCTCAACTTTTGTACACATGTTGATAAGCTATCATTAATAGAATGACCTATTTAATCAGATACAAATAAATTAATATATAAAAATTTCATTTTAATTCTTCACAGAAGAGATATTAATTTTTAGTCTACATTAAAATTACTTAACTAAATAAACCATAATATTAACGAACAGCATAGATAGGACGAATGGAGAACATGCGTGCAAAATTTGAATTCTGAACTTTTAATAGCTTCTGGGAAAAGGTGAACTACTTGGGGTGTACTTTAACAGCAATATGGGCTGCTGCCAGGAAGTCAATAAGAGGTAAGCATTGGCAAAGGAACCTTTATGCTCGACCATGCAGAAATGTAGTAATTATACACCTGGTAGCAGCTCTTTAATGGACCTCATTAAAGTACACCTATTCATTAAAGTTCAGGTGTTCCACCAATCATAAAATACCATTGTAGCAATATGAAAGCGCAAGTATCGATTATTCTCGGATATGCAATCGAAAGACAACTAGCGCGAGATTAGACAATATTAAACTCAGTCGAAAAAAACAATACAAATTAACATCAATTCACCGCCATCTTCCAGCCTTTCACAAAGCACATTCCCGAAAATTCATTTCACCAATTGCCGGAAAAAATCAATATGGTCGAGCATAAAAAGTCGTATGAAACTTGGCTATAATGGTAATTAAGACGCTCGTATGAAAATTATGAAACTCGCTTGCGCTCGTTTCATAAACATACCCGCGTTTTAATTACTACCATTATAGGCTCGTTGCATAATGTACTATTTCGGACCTCTGGATAAAGAACTGAGGAAGAAACTACTGAAGTGCTTTCTGTGGAGTGTGGCATTGTATTGAGCAGAAACATGGACATCACGACGAAATGTGGATAGGCTATTACAGAAGAGTGGAGCGTGTGAAATGGAAAGAGGGACTATGAAGTGGTGTAGGAAAGAGTGAGTGAAGAAAGAATGATGCTGAAACTGATCACGAAGGAAAAAAGGAATTGATTGGATCACGGAAGACTTAGAAGAAACTGGCTACTGAAGGATGCACTGGAAGGAATGGTGAACGGGAGAAAAGTTCGAGGCAGAAGAAGATACCAAATGATAGATAATATTAAGATATCTGGATCATACACGAAGACTAAGAGAAAGGCAGAAAATAGAAAATAATGGAGAATGTTGGGTTTGCAGTGAAAGAACTGCCCTCGGGCAGAAAACTGTGAAGGAATGAATGAATTCCACTGTTATTGCAATCCTACCAGTGCAAAATGTTATGTATCTCACAGCCTGACTTACCCACAATTATTGCTACTGAAGCACTCGATGTGGGGTATGTGGCTTGCATGTAATGCAATGCATTGCTTTTGTATTTATATCGATTGACTGGTCGGCTGCAGTTAATAAGCTGAGGGAGAAGCTGTATACACGGGAGGATATTCATGTGAGTGTTAAGTTTGTTTATACGGTACAATTTCATGTCCGATCAGCATAGCGAATGAATTCCTAACATTAATAATCTAAAACCGCCGCCGACTGTTTCCCGTGCAACCCTCCCAATTTACCCGTCATAATGTCCTGCAGTACACAAAACACTGGCAATCCAATCGATCAGCGCCGCTAGCGTTCGGGGAAACTACCAATTCTGCAAACGGCCCGTACTATTTTTGTGTCAGCCGGGATACTTCAGTTCTTTCACAGGTTACTATGACTACGACATCCACGAGTAGGAAGACTGGTCACAAGTGCCCAAGACAAGGCTCAGTCGTTAAAAAAGGGGTAATTGGACTATGCTACACACAAATTATTATCAATAAAAGCATATATCGCACCAAAATGTTAATCAAACCAATGTGAGCATTTACACAGTAGAAAGAACACGTAGGCTAGCCTATAAACGTAGACTATACTTGGAATCGAAATTATCTTTCAATGTGCATCGAAAGTTAGTCCCTACAAGTTTCCTAATATCGATGGCTAATAAGTGATACCTCTTATCTACAAAAATGGTAATTTAGCTTAATTACATTATTATTTAGACTAGCTATATATTCTGTTAAAGACATGAACAGAATCAAAGCAACGGAAATGAAATTTTTCAGGAGGACAGCAGGATATACTCTTTTAGACCGAAAAAGGAATGAAGAAATTTTAGAACAATTAGAAGTAGAGTCAGTAGAAGAAAAAATCAGCAGATACAAACTAAATTGGCTAGATCATGTAAGAAGAATGGAAAATTCAAGAATCCCAAAAATTATGATGCAGTATAAACCTAGAGGACATCGTCGACCAGGAAGACCTTTTAGAAGACTGCTAGATGGGGCCGAAACAGGTCTATAGAGGCCTAATTCGTGAAGGATGATGATGATGATGATGATGATATATTCTCTTCACAAAATTGGACAGTTAACTAATATTTTAGAAGGAGATCTTGTAAAGCAGAAACATAACATAAAAAATTGTATATTTCGACAAAAATTAAATTTTAAAATTTATATTATTCAACTACAAATTTACAGATACGAGGTACAACTTCTTACCAATCGATATGCAACCATTCTCGTCCCCGCTTGACGCCTTTAAGTTTGCCGAAATTTCTTCAAAATGTTACGTTTTATTTAACGACATTAGCAAGTGCCAAGGTTATATCAGCGTCGCCGGATGTGCCGGAATTTTGTCCCGCAGGAGTTCTTTTACATGCCACTAAATCTACTGTCTGAGCTTGTCGCATTTAAGCACACTTAAATGCCATCGACCTGGCCCAGAATCGAACCCGCAACCTCTGGCATAGAAAGCCATCGCTATACCAACTGTGCCTACCAGACCGACGAAATTTTTTCATCTCGCTTCATTGATTCTATCATTGATGCTTTGTTATGGTATTTTTTCAAGAATTTTGGGCCACGGTCAGTTTTGGAGAACAAGGAAGTGTCATTCTTCTTAGTGTTATTTTTGTTCTCAGCTGAAGGTTCAGATTTTATAGAGCTAACCCCTATGAATTCATTTTTAAAACAATTACATTCCACTGCACGTCTGCATTCCTATCCTTTTTAACACATATAGAAGCAATTGCGAATAGAGCCTTCAAACTGGTAGGTTTCATCTACAGAAACTCAAAAGATTTCAGGAATGTTGAAACTGTCTTAAAAATATATAATAGCTTAATATGAAGTAAATTAGAGTACGCATCTAAAGTTTGGAACCCTCACTATCACTCGCACTCGGTCATTCTAGAGAGAGTACAGAACAAAATCCTAAAACTGCTTTACCTATATGAAAAAACATTCATGTTACAACATATTCCAATCTTATGAATCCATGCTGGTTGAATTTAATGTACCATCTCTCAGTAGTCGCAGGATAAGAGCACAACAAATGTATTTGTTCAAAACCATAAATGGCTTAATAGACAACCCTGATCTTCTACAGCTAATTAGTTTCAATATTGGTAAATCAAATTTGAGAAAGCGATCTCTCTTTTATTTACAGACAACAAAAACACTGTCTCATAAAATGTCTCCACTTTTATTAATGCTTCGAACTTACAATCATCTATCAAATAAACAGGATTTAGATTTTTCGTTATCGTACAATATGTACAAGAAAAAGTTATGTAAAGCATTACTTGAAACACATGTTCTGTGTTGGTGAGTTTTTTTAATAAATGAATTGAGCCTATTGGGCCTGCTGTGTAGTGCTGTATATTGAATTTATTAACAGGGTGTTGTATTTGCTCTGCAATTTGCCAATTATAGCTACGCCTACATTTTGCATTTTTGGCTGTGATGTCTGTACTTGGCTCTTTTTGATTTGTTTTTATTTGGTGTTTTTCATTTATATCTGTATCTATCTTTTTTATTTAGGTGGTATCTATTTGTTTTTTTTTTCCTTCTCTTTTCCATTTTTAATTCGTAATTACACTTGTATCTGTTTTACCTCTTTTTTTCGTGTTGTATGCAATTCTATGTTTTTTTTTATCTGTACTGTCTATTGTAATTGGGGCTTTGCCCTGTTATGGACATAAATAGATAAATAAATAAATTAGATAATCCATTTTGTTTAGAATGCGTCTTGTAAAACATTATCCTTTCATTTGTGATCGAACAAAATGACTTCAGGTATCGTTCTGAGAAATCTTTGCTGATCTCTAATACTACAGTAACAATCACTGAAAGCTATAACAGTTTGATGCTTGATGTCTAATATTTCAGACAGTGCTTCAATGTGCAGGACAGAAGTAAATAGCGAATAGAAAAGTCATTATATAATTGTGACACCCAGTACTTCATTCTGAGTTTGAGTACCGCCGCTCAGCTGAAGCAATTCCAGCCACTACCTCCTTCAGCAAACCTTCATTTCACATCTTCTAAGCGAAGCGTTGCATATCGAGAACTTAATTTGGAGCCGAGTACATAAAATATTACTTTTTCATCTCTCCAGAAACTCGCAATATCCGCACGACCGTCAGGTTCAGATGTCGTACAATATGAATTCAACGTGCATCGGTCATTCCTTCCATGAGGCGCTCGCAGGGCCCATCCAATTAACAACCGTCGTCGACCCCTTTGGTAGGGAGCGAATGTATACGTGGACGGTCCGTCTCAATTACTATGCATGCAGAGAGCTGGACCACCCATCGCATGGCAGCCAGGCTCGCATTTCAGTACTTCCACGTTTCGGACCGCAACCCGCCGTCAATAGCGGAAGTTATGTTCGTACACTTCTCTTAAAAACGAACAGGATTGGATTTCTGAGAAAACCAAAGACGAAAGAGACTGTGAGGAGGTTTTTCATCATCCGTTCATAGACGTTTTACATACTGGGCCAAAATAAAACATTACATTTCAAAATAATAAAAAATAGTAATATACGTTACAAGAGCGGTATGTTGACGTTTTCATGTTCGAGGAAAAGATTGAAAAAGCGAAACGTAGTTGAGCTTTTTTAATTTCCGAGAACATGAAAACAAACATACCGCTCGTGTATCGTACATTATTTTGTGCGAAGATCGTTTATTACATACCTGAAAGACGAATTTCTAATTAGTTGCAATGAAATCTCCATCTTGGTTTCTGTTTAATGACGGCAACTTTAGAAAACAAAAATATCTATACTCCAGCAGGCCGTAATATACGTCTGTCTTTTTTTGCACCCAGTCTATAAATGCGAACTTAAAACAAACGGTAAGGTTATGTAATGATTTATTTTTCATTTTAATATTTTAACAATATTATTTAAATAACATATTGCAGTAATAACATCGGCATCTGGAGTCTTGTTGATTTTTTCACGGCTTCCTTAATGTTACTTGTATCAGGAATACAATAGCTTTCGTGGAGTAGTAGACTTTACTTAATTTTTGCAAATATTTAAAAACAATAATTAACATTGCAATTTAGGTGAAATTGCAGTGGTAAGTTTCCAATTTATAATTATTACTATGTTAAACGTCTCTAAAAATAATATGTTAAAAGCCTAAAGCAGTAAAATGAATGTCGCGCTTAAGCGGTAAGAAGAGGGAAATTGTTATGTGTGTTAAGTTGGGAATACTGAATGTGGTATTTCACACTTACCGCGTATTGGTTCTGTGCGGAAAACAAGCAAATACGCACGATCTCGCACAAAAGTTCCTTCCAGAATAATAGCTTTTATGCTCGACCATGCCGAAATGTAGTAATTATACACCTGGTAGCAGTCCTTTAATGCATCTCATTAAAGTACACCTATTCATTAAAGTTCAGGTTTTCGATTATTCTCGGATACGCAATCGAAAGACAACTATCGAAAGGTCACGGAGGCTGGAAATCCAATACTGTCGCAGAAGGTTATGTTCTGTTACTATAATAATTAGCGTTAATTGTAAATAATATTCAAATAAATTCAATTTGTTATCTCGTTTTTCAATGTCGAATTCAATTTCAAGGTTATATCAAGACTAATGTTCATCTTACTCTCTAGATTATATCAAGGTCGTCGACATTCTTTTCCCGGAAAAAAATCAATACTTTCGCGTCTGCGGTAGGCTACTGCACTCACTCACATAACAATAACATGAATACTTACGAATAATTTCAAGTTAGAAATATGGTTGAGCATAAAAAGTCGTAAGAAACTTTCCTATAATGGTAATTAAGACGCTCGTATGAAAATTATGAAGCTCGCTTGCGCTCGTTTCATAAACATCCTCGCGTCTTAATTACTACCATTATAGGCTCGTTGCATAATGTACTATTATGATATTTCTGTCTATAGTGCGATTCACGAATAGAAATGATCGATCTCAATAGCTTTAGAGATTACTTGACTATATTCCTGGAAACCCTGCACGTTACTGTTTATGATGCAGGTATAGGGAAGGTTGAAATAAAGTCACTGTTTTATTTATTTATCAAAGCTTCCTCAAATTAGAGGTTGCCATCAGACAAAGCATACAAAATAAAACAAGAACAAATAGATGATGAAAGATAACAGAGTAAGAAAAAAGGTAAACAAGTACACAAACAAACAAACAATGGTAGTTTACAGAATAAAAAAAAGTTACAAACAAGTAAAGAAGCAATGAAAGCTAATAAGAAAAAGAAAAATGATAATGGTGCGTCACTTTTTTCAAGGTACACTGAATTAGAGTCCATATAGGTGGTTCCGTAAGAGTTTGACTGACTCTTTCTGTAGTTCCTATCCCGTACAGATGCTACAGTCATAACCAGTTTGCAGTTGCTGTGAATTGTGGTCTTGTGAACTTGTCAAAAATGGAAATCTTAAGTGTAAGTTTTATCTTATGCTTAATTGTAATGTCTTATTTAATTGGTGGAAGAGAGAAACATATCCGTTCCGAAAGTAAAGGGCTTATATGCCGGATTCACGAATATTTTCAGAAAGAATATAACCATGCGAGGTGTGTAAACCTATGAATCCGTCACTAAGTGTATGAAAGAACTATTAAAGCAACTGGAATTAGTGGAAAGTTCTTTGAGTAGAATTCGTAAGGAGACACACACAGGCGAATTGAAAAGTCCAACGAAAAAACCGTAACGGGCTTATATAACTAATATAGATAATTTCGACAGCCATGCATCGAGAAGGAATATTTTAAGTTTGTATGCAGAAGATTCCATTCCAAGCTTGTATTCTTGAGATTCGACCATCAAAGGTAAGCGTTTGTTTACAAAACATAACACCCTAAAAAATCATGATGTATGGACAAGTAAAGAAAGCTTACTATACACGATAATTGATATCGTATGTGAGAATATTAATTTCAACTGTAAATATTTCGAAAACTATTCAGAATGCAAATGTTTATTTAAGCTTATATTCTTCATTCCAAATAACGTTATCTTTCACCACTTATTTTACAAATACCTTCTGAACCACTCGGTATAACTTCATTAACTCAGTCATGAGATTGGTTACATAGTCTTCGTCATTGCCAGTATTTATCTCGACATCAACCAAACAGTGGTACTCTTTAGTCATGTGGTGAACATGACCAACTTCACCATATAAGAAAGCCATTATTACAGAAGAGAGATAAATTTAATATGATATAACAAGGTTTTTCATTAGTAACTGATCACTCGAAAAATTGACTGATTTTTACGATTTTTGGTTCGGTTGTACGTATCTGCTAGTAAGAATATTTCCCTGTGCCGTATACCCAATTTGGTTTCGCGTTTGCCCGCCAGAAGTCTCCACTTTTATATGTAGAGATGAATAAAACTATCGCCATGAAATTTAAAACCAGGGTTAGTGTCAAAAAACTCAAATTACGATAAATTGCAATGAATTTATACTTATGCTAATTATGGCTCACAGTTCTCAACATGTCTGCCACCCGGAAGAATGCACAAATATCAGTGACGGACCATCTCCTAGTGCACTATAGAGGGCATTTCAGAAGTAACTATCTGTATCGTGTGCACAATCCTTTCCATCAATTCTGGAATGTGCGAGGTTTATCTGCAAACACACGATCCTTAAGGGGAGAGGATGGTATTTTTTGGTGAAAAATGAGTAAATTTAAAAATAAATTCTTTAAAATACTCTGCGATATGTGTGGAATGCATAGCATAACATTTTGTGGGTATTTGTGCTCTTATCGGATGTTGAGACGTCATTTTTAAATTTCCTGCGCTATGGATATTTAAATCACACGCCCGCTTTTATCGGTTTCCAGTAACTTCATTTTTTTTGCTACATTGCCAGATAAAAATGGATATAATTTCTGAACTATTAAAGATACATGCATGAAATTTAGCACACATATTCTTTATACGATTAGGAAACTTTTCTCTGTAACAGAATTTTGTTAATTGATTGCATTTTAAAAATACGTCCGTTTGTTTACAGGAAAGGAAATCAGAAAATTGTTATTAAGTTTTAATTGCTTATTTTACAAACGTAGAGACTAATATCAAAATTCTGTTACAGATAATTTGTAGAACATGCTTTTGCAAATACATTGCAAAAAACTGTTTGAATCTATCTTTAAAAACGGTTTAGATATATCATTTTAGTACAATCCTGCATTGGGTATATTTTTTTTTCAAATTTGGGCCCCCAAATAATTTTTTTTTTTTTTCAAAATATTTTTATTTGGTTGAGTTGCCACAGATATGAGCTCTCTACATACAAAAAAATAATATTTTACACCAAATAGGAAAAAAGTTTTAAAAAATACCATCCTCTCCCCTTAACGAATGCACATAAAAATAAATACAGGCCAGTTAAGTCTGGTGATCGTGGCGGACAAGCAATTGGGTTTGTGCGACCGATGCACCTGTTAGAAAACACTTCGTCAAGCAAGGTTCGACTATCCCGTTCATTTGTTATGCTAATGCAAACACGCATGGAATAGAAAATGCGCTTTCTGATGGACACATTTCACTAGATCGACTTTTGGCGGGCAAACGCGTAATCAAATCGAGTGTACGGCACCGGGAAAGGTTCTTATTAGCAGAGATGTACAACACAGCAAAAAATGGTAAGAATTAGTCAAATATTCGAGTGATCAGTTACTTTTGAAAGACCCTGTATTTTGTGGAGTAGCGGCAGAGAGAAGTAGACTAGTCCAATGAAATTTCCGAGATTAATTCGTAATTTCCAGGAACAAACAGAAGTGCGATTGAATTCAATAATATATATGCTTAATAAAAGTTTTTAATAAGTTTGTTGAGTGTGATCATGGCTGTAATTAATATGGAACTCGAATGATTACGTTCTTGGCGACCACAATACAAACACAACACTACTCTACCCACGTCATTTATTATATACAAATCACTGTCGGCCTCAAGTTGACAGTGTAGATATGGACAGTATTGTTTATGACAACGCCGCCCTTCGGAATTGAATAATGGCACAACTTTTTTTACTTTCGAGTCAACAAATTAGACTCATTGTTCTGCTCTGTAATTCATTTTCTGGACCAAACAATCACACGCACTCGTAATCAAGTGAGGCACAGCACGCTGGATTTTTATTACACGGTTTGAATACAACTCGCTCATCACGTATTTTATTGCTTCGGTTTTTTAATAGATTTACAGCGGGATCTGATTATCTTACAAAAGTGACGTATGTGATACATCCTGCCCATCACATCTCACATGACATCTCGAATACATTATGCGTATTTCTGGCTCGAGTTATTTTCTCTATTTCGCCAGGTGGCAATTCATCACTCCAGATGCATGACGTCATGAAAACTCCAGCGTTAATTTTATTAAACGTCTGAAACAATACACACTTCATTCAGTTCTCAACAAGTATTCTGAGTTACATTCAAATCGTCCGCTCAATAGAACTGTCATTAAAACTGATAACCTTGTACGAAATGGAAATATAAAAATTGGAAATTTATCTTTTGAAGAGGTGGAGCAGTTCAAACATCTTGGAGCAACAGTAACAAATATAAATGATACTCGGGAGGAAATTAAACACAGAATAAATATGGGAAATGCCTGTTATTATTCGGTTGAGAAGCTTTTATCATCCAGTCTGCTGTCGAAAAATCTGAAAGTTAGAATTTATAAAACAGTTATATTACCGGTTGTTCTTTAGGGTTGTGCAACTTGGACTCTCACTTTGAGAGAGGAACAGAGATTAAGGGTGTTTGAGAATAAGGTGCTTAGGAAAATATTTGGGGCTAAGAGGGATGAAGTTACAGGAGAATGGAGAAAGTTACACAACACAGAACTGCACACATTGCATTCTTCACCTGACATAATTAGGAACATTAAATCCAGACGTTTGAGATGGGCAGGGCATGTAGCACGTATGGGCGAATCCAGAAATGCATATAGAGTGTTAGTTGGGAGACCGGAGGGAAAAATATCTTTAGGTAGGCCGAGACGTAGATGGGAAGATACTATTAAAATGGATTTGAGGAAGGTGGGATATGATGATAGAGAATGGAATAATCTTGCTTGGGATAGGGACTAATGGCGGGCTTATGTGAGGGCGGCAATGAACCTCCGGGTTCCTTAAAAACCAATAAGTAAGTAAGTAAGTAAGTAAAACTGATAACCAAAGCTCGGAACTTGGGGACTTGCGTGTCGTGCGCTTGAGTAAGGTTACAGGTACAACGTACACAAAGCTCAAGCTGCAAGTGCTCAGGGACAGTCGTACGTACTAAGAAAGTGGCCACATCGAATGGCAAGACGACGAACGAAGAAACTGTGTCATGTCGAAGCCAATGGCATCAAGAGAATTACATGTAAATGGTCTGTCTGAGGAATGAGAAAATACGTGTTATTCGAATGGGTGTTATGGAAGTTTGAAAATACATTTCTTAAATTTTAGGTACAGAATTTCGTGGAGGAATTCTGAGGAGATACATACATTATTTTCTTCTAATGCAGAGTTTATATTTTGTAATTTGTGCCACACATAAACTAGAGCTGGAAACGGGCATTCATTGAAAGACATTGCAGTCCTTTAAATTGATGAAAAATTTGTCCATAGCCATGGATCAAGTCGTAGAGGGACCTTCCCTAGTAGTGATACACTAATTGAAAACTATTTGCGAGAAAAATTTAGGATATACTTATCTTTCTCAGATACGAGATCTGCTGAAAATCGAACAGGAAACAGTGACAGTGAAAATATTCAGTATTTTATTTAGGCCCAAGACTTTATAATAAAATTTCAAACCATTTTCCAAATTTGAAATTTTTTAAAATTGAAACTTTTAAAAAAGAAATTTGTAAAATTATCCATGATATATAATAGTAACAAATGTACTTTTTTACCTTTTATTTCTATCGACTATATTCATGTTTTTATTGAATATCACTGGCTTCTGTCGGATTGTCAATTTATTTTAAATGTGTATTTTTCTCTTTCTTCTTTATTCTTGCTCTTGTGTTGTATTTATTGGTTTGAATTAAGTTACTAACTGTATTTAGTAAACTGTCCTTGTAAATTTTATATTATATTATTCACTAAGACCACACCGTACACGAGCCTGACTCTTACGGTGTAGTCATACACTGTAATAAAATGTACAGAGCAGAACTGTAAATTTGATGTATTTTGCATGTTTATTTCTATATATGCTATAAAATTACTTGTTTCAACCTATCATAATATTATCATTATGTTGTTCCAGCCAGGAACCACTTTTATAGCAGACCTGACAGTACCTCTGTGCTGGCAGCGGGAGTTTGTTGACATTGAAGTCCGGTCGCTTAGCCACGTTCAAAGACACAAGTCCCCAAGTTCCGAGCTTTGCTGATAACCAGCTCTTGCGACAGTCCACGTGGAGTAAGAAGGAATGCACTATTTGTTGAGTATGACCAGTTTCGAAATGATCTGACTCGAATTTGTAATTTTGTTTTCCGAACCCAAATGCAGATCAAAATGTGTTACCTACGCCTGCGTCGTGTTTGAGTGCTGTGGGAATATCCATGTCCCGGCAGGCCTCGCTGCGACGCCTCGCTAAGTAACGTGTAACTATTTCATTACCCTTTCAAAGACAGACTGGCTTCTGGCGTGTGTGGAGCAGCTCAATTGACCAAGCTGATGGAATCAGTAACTGCGTGACTGCGAATTCCTATCAAGTATGGACACTTTGCTACAGTCAACATTTGTATTAGAAAGTGTTAGTGACGTTGACCCAGTCATTGGAATCACGTAAAAGCATACATTCAAGTAGTTTCATACACGAACAGGGGTATAAACTCTACATCTGAGCTATTCCATCTCAAATTGACCGAAATATAGAGAAAATTGACCTTACAACTTCTAAATACAATGAAACTTTTTTTGTACGTAGAGAACTGTGATACAGTGCTTTGTGCAAAGTTTGTGGCATCAGAACTTCATAGTGTTTAAATTAATAATATTTAACTTTATCGTATTTTCATAAAAATTAGCAAGTTTAAACTGTTGTAGCTCCGAAACCCTTTCACCCAATGATCAAAATCATGGTTTATTTTGATGCTGAGAAATTAAAGTTTATATTGACATATAAACAGATTTACTTACTTTTTATGGAAATGGAGAAAGTTAGATTTTTCCTCATTAAGACGCCTTTGGCTAGGAAAAAAAAATTAAAAAATATAAAGTTAGATTCCGCATTGAAAGTACAAATAAACACATTTACTACTGATAGTATGTTGATAAGAGATTATTGAAAATATCAAATAAAGAAAATAAATAGTACGCGCGTCAACTAACCAGCTGACTGTGAGATGGGAGACAAGCAAGGCCAGGAGACAAACACGTCATGTGTCGTCTAGCAGCGCATGGCTGTGCTAGCTTTATCACAGGTTTTTATAAACACAGGAGTAAAATGACGTCCAACGCTCGCTTATCTTGAGCTCTCGGTCAGTGCATGCGGTACTACGCCGTTCAAGTCTAGGCGTGTGAAAATAATCTATTTAATACCCTCGAAACTTATTGCCGTACCACTAAGCAAACAATGCCGAATCCCTCTTAATAATGTAAGGTTTTTTCTCAATATATATATATATATATATATATTTTACATTTTTACAAATGGCCAAAAAGCCTAAAAGCAAGTAAAATCAGATTATCTGTCTCTCTGTGTACAATAAAAACAAGGATTACTTCTTAACATAACCTACCAAATGTCAGCTTCAAAATGAGCTCTCGTTCAATGTTCTGCAGTAAATGATTCCAGAGTTCTGAGCGCTGAAAGAGGCATGTTTTCATAAAATACGCCAAATTTGTCGCTCGATAATACGAAAACTGTTTGACTTTCGATAGTATATTTTTGAAAATGCACTCCCTTCAGCACCTTGCATAAGTAGGGAAAAAAATTAAAGTATAAAAAAATGCGAGGTTTTTTACTGATCGATTTCATTTGGAATAGCCCATCTGTCGTAAATAAAAGTTGAAAAGCTGAAACAAGTATTGCCGGTATTACGCACAGATGTGAAATGAACCGCTAGAACAGTCTAGCTACTCTCTACTGGCTATGGCGGAACGAGAGCCATGTTGATCAGGACATTAATTTGCCAATGGTTGCAGACGTTTTTAAATAAATACTACCCTGTAATATAATATAATATAATATAATAGGCCTATAATATAATATAATATAATATAATATAATATAATATAATATAATATAATATAATCTCTGATTGATGTTCTGGCTGATGTGTAGGCCTATATCTATTATCAGGCAGTACAACTCACTTGACGATAAGTATTGGAGTAAGAAAAATTTTTTGTATACATCTGAAGTCTGATTAGTGTAAAGTTATTAGTCACCGATGTATGCAATGGAGGGAGAAAGGAACTGCCCACTCTACCCCATTATCTCCTGGCTTAGTTGCCTCATGAGTGATGTCTTATTGGTGTCGCTTGTGAGGTTCAGACTTGTCTTAGGACAGTTGACTAAACAAGAATATAATATAATATAATATAATATAATATAATATAATATAATATAATACTTACTTACTTACAAATGACTTTTAAGGAACCCGAAGGTTCATTGCCGCCCTCACATAAGCCCGCCATCGGTCCCTATCCTGTGCAAGATTAATCCAGTCTCTATCATCATATTCCACCTCCCTCAAATCCATTTTAATATTATCCTCCCATCTACGTCTCGGCCTCCCTAAAGGTCTTTTTCCCTCCGGTCTCCCAACTAACACTCTATATGCATTTCTGGATTCGCCCATACGTGCTACATGCCCTGCCCATCTCAAATGTCTGGATTTAATGTTCCTAATTATGTCAGGTGAAGAATACAATGCGTGCAGTCGTGCGTTGTGTAACTTTCTCCATTCTCCTGTAACTTCATCCCTCTTAGCCCCAAATATTTTCCTAAGCACCTTATTCTCAAACACCCTTAACCTATGTTCCTCTCTCAGAGTGAGAGTCCAAGTTTCACAACCATACAAAACAACCGGTAATATAACTATTTTATAAATTCTAACTTTCAGATTTTTTGACAGCAGACTAGATGATAAAAGCTTCTCAACCGAATAATAACACGCATTTCCCATATTTATTCTGCGTTTAATTTCCTCCCGAGTATCATGTATATTTGTTACTGTTTCTCCAAGATATTTGAATTTTTCCACCCCTTCGAAGGATAAATGTCCAATTTTCATATTTCTATTTCGTACAATATAATATAGGGGAGAGTCGGGTAGTATCGGACAGCGGTTAATATCGGACAGTGAGTTTCTTTCATCTACCACACGATGATAGTACCTGATTGACATGGTTACGTTTCTGTGATGTCGCATAGAGAAACGTAACCATGTCATTCAGGTACTACCGTATGGTGGTAGGTGAAAGAAACGCACTGTCCGATATTACCCGATGTCCGATACTACCCGACTCTCCCCTAATATAATATAATATAATATAATATAATATAATATAATATAATATAATATAATATAATATAATATAATCTATAATACAATACAATACAATGTAATATAATACAAAATAATATGGATCATATGCGAAGACAAAGAGGAACGCAGAAAATAGGAAAGATTGGAGAATGCTGGGTTTGCAGTGAAACACCTGCCCTTCGACACAAAACTAAGAACAACAAAATAGTACAATTTCATACAATACACGTAATACAATATAATAATATACGTAATACAATATAACTGTAATTCTAACAATACCGACCGATAAAAATAAATGGATATGACGGTGTACCATTGCACTACGGAGGAAGCCGAAAAAAAAAATCATACTGGCTTTTGCTAAATAAATAACTATCGCATTAAACTGCAGAGAATCCACTCCATTACATTTACAATTATTACTACTACTACTATTATTATTATTATTATTATTATTATTATTATTATTATTATTATTATTGTTACTGTTTTTTTCCATATTTTTATTCTCAGAGTATGTTTCCTCATTCGTTTTCATACCAAAGATATCCTCATCATTTTGTATAGGCCCTATAAGAATCCATTTTTCTTTTAAATAGCCCATAATACATTGTGATGGTATGGCGTTGTTAGCAGAAGAGATTACGATACTAAGGGATATGCTACTGAAGCTAAATGGCAGCTGTGAGCAGTATGGGATGAAGATAAATGCAAAAAAGACGAAGACCATTATTATCGGAAGATAAAATAAAGAAGGTAAACGTTTGAATTCGAAATGAGGCAGTGGAACAAGTGGACAGCTTCAAATACTAGGGATGTACTATAAGCAGTAACACGATCTGCTGCTGGGAAGTCAAAAGGAGGATAGCAACGACAAAGGAAGCTTTTAATAGAAAAAGGAGCATCTTCTGTCGGCTTCCGGAAAAAGAACTAAAGAAGAGACTAGTGAAGTGCTTTGTGTGAAATATGGCATTGTATGATCAGAAACATGGACATTACGACCCAGTGAAGAGAAGCGATTAGAAGCATTTGAAATGTGGATATGGAGAAGGATGGAGCGTGTGAAATGGACAGACAGAATAAGAAACGAACCATTTGCAAATAAGAAAGGATCTCTCTTATTACGGGACCTGGCGGAGAAGTGCACCAATTACTTAGTACCTAGTATTCAGAAGATTATACATGAGGCACGTGTTTCTGACGACTTAGCGACGAAAATAAAAAATATTCTACTTGTGAAAATATTAATTAAAAATTGTTATATTTACTAAGTATCGCGAGTATCCGGAATTGTGTCTTTCCGACGGTGTGTCACAGGTTCTGAAAACAGCTTCTTTATCTTTAATCAGCAGTAATTGTCAGTAGCCTGACATATGCTAGCGCTCCTGTAATGTGCAGAGTGCACAACAGATCAATGGCTACCCCTGTCTGCACAAGTTACTGGCAGGGGGGGGGGACTTGTGAAATAATTCAGTCTCAACAAGGGCAGCGCATTACGTGTTCAATATTTTAATAGGTTTTTCTGGTCATCATGATACGCACATGACACATCGCAGTTGAAGGGGGTTGTCTGCTATTCTTGGCTTCCATTTATACGGTTACTGTGTGGAAATCCACGCTGGATGCGGCGGTAGCTGTCAGGATGGAGGGACCAAAAGGTAATTAGGAGTGGCACACACAAGGACAAAAAGTACAGAAAGAGAAGTATGAAACAAGACAATGACGTGGCTGCGAATAAGGCGGCGAGATGGAAAGGGAAGATGAGCGACAGGAAAGATAATAAATGGGGAAGCTGGAAATTGCCTTGTCACCACAGAGGCCCCAATTTATGCTCCGTGGTGTCCCCGATGTTAGGAGAACACATCTCAAACTGCATGTGTGTCTCGCACACATTCCAAACTGCAAATGTTAAGAACACACTGCGTTTTTATGTCCGCATTTATGTTAAGGGAATATACTGAAAAAGAGTGTGTGAGTGTGAGTGTGAGTGTGAGTGTGAGTGTGTGTGTGTGTGTCGGCATACTTGTTACTAAAATAAATGTGATGCAGCAGACATCCGCACTCTGCAACCCAGCAATCGTGGATTGTATTGTATTGTATTTATTAACATTTCATGGTATTCATACATGCTTACAGCTAGAATATGGAACAAGTCAAAAAACTTAATACTATTATAAAGTCTTAATTTATAGTCACAGTCTAGATGAAATATATACAGACGAGATTTACAATACGCTCTACTAGTACAACACAAAGTTTTAGTATCAATTTCATGAAGTGTTATCGAATGTCATGAATTCACCTACAGAATAGAAGGCGTGAGAAATTAGGTACTTCTTTAATTTGGCCCTAAATAATTTTATGTTTTGAGTTTCATTTTTTATATCGATAGGAAGGCTATTAAACATTTTTACTGCCATATAACGCACTCCTTTTTGATAGCACGATAGACTTGCCGATGGAGTATGAAAGTCGTTTTTTTTTACTTGTTTATGCTATGAACTGTTGAATTAGTTACAAAGATTTCACGATTACATACGAGGAAGATTATTAATGAAATGATATACTGACAAACCATGGGCATTATTTGTAGTGTTTTGAAAATAGTCCTACACGATTCCCTAGATTTGGCACCTACTATTATTCTAATTATTCTTTTTTGTAATAGAAATATATTGTTACTATATGTGGAATTTCCCCAGAATATTATTCCAAAACTCATTACCGAGTGGAAGTATGCAAAGTATATATATATATTTTTTGAGGTATTGATATTTACTATCTTTTGCATAGATCTAATAGCAAAACAAGCTAAATTTAGTTTGGGGGTAATTTCTTGAATATGATTTTTCCAATTTAACACATTATCGATTTTTAAGCCAAGAAATTTAGTTGTTGTTGTTTCTAATAGGGATCTATTATTAATTATTGCGCTAGAAATTTGCGAGGTTGAATTTGGACAGGATTTAAATTGAATTATGTTAGTTTTGTTACAATTTAATACTTAATGAGAACACACTGCGTTTTTACGTCCGCATTTATGTTAAGGGAATATACTGAAACTGCGTGTGTCGGCATACTTGTTATTAAAAGAAATGTGATGCAGTAGAGATCCCCATTCTGCAACCCAGCAATAGTGGATTCGCATTCTTGAGCTGCACCTCCCTTCCAAGCGATGTGACAAGTCCACTATTAACTCTTGTCTGTTTAGGTGAGAATGGAATGGACCAAAAGTGTTAAATCTTTGATGGAATTATTAAGTTGCATCATGAGTGATGCTTTATTGGTGTCACTTATGAGGTTCCAATCAGTCTTCGGCTGATACGCTTGCCTACTAATCCGCTCGTGCATTGGTTCGATTCCCGCTTGGACTGATTACCTGATTGGGTTTTCTCCGAGGTTTTCCCCAAACTTAAGCTAATCTATGGTGAATCCACGGCCTTATCTCGCCAAATACCATCTCGCTATCACAATCTCCATTCCCAAATATAGAACATCCTCCTTCATCTTTCACCATCTCTGGAACTTTCTATCACTGCATGTCAGAGACTGTCTGACATCATCTAGTTTCAAAATTCATTCATAGGGTTCTGCCCAAGGGCAGATATTTCACTACAAACCCAGCATTCTCCAATCTTTCCGATTTTCTGCCTTCCTCTTAGTCCCCGCATAAAGTTTAAAAAATAAACTGAAATTGCACTTCTTCAATACAGATTACCTTTAATTAGAAGTCTTTTCCTCTCCGACAGCTTGTAAATATTATTTTTTTTATTTTTTTCACTAGATAAATTTAATCATAAGCTTTTGATTATAGGTTTTACTTAAACATCGTTTTTATTATTCTATTGCATTCCATTTGAAGAGTCCACTGCAAGAATGATGGATGTGATTTGGAATACATTTTTCAGGAGAAGCAATATAAAGTTTGAAATGCTTAGCGCTCAAAGCTTAACTGTGATTTTCCGATCATTACTGGACAACGACTATCAGTGTTAATGCCATATAACTCTCTATGTACATTCTATATATCTGAAGCTATGCATTGACAGTCTTGGTTCATTTTCGACAAGAAAGTGACATCCATCATTCTTGCAGTGGACTCTTCATTTGTTGTATTCTTCCTTATGTTTTCCTCCTATTTCCTCCTGGTAGAGGGGAAGAGAAGGCCTGATGGCCTTATCTCTACCAGGTTAAATAAATAAATAAATAAATAAAATAAATAAATAATTGAGTTGTTTATGTTATATTCTGATCTTTTGGTCTGTATTGTACTGTTTTTCTATTAGCCTATGATATTATTTTAATTTTGTATAATGTCAGTTTTTTTATGCTATTATTTTTTGTAGGGTGTTAGTATTTTGTTTTTTTTTTTCATTTCTTTTTTGTTCAATTTCACTGCTAGCGTATTTTGTGACCTGGTAAGTATAAAGACAAGACTCTACGGCCTTAACTCCACTAGAATAAATAAATAAATAAATAATTAAATAATTAAATAAATAAATATATAAATAGATAGATAGATAGATAGATAGATAGATAGATAGATAGATAGATAGATAGATAGATAGATAGATAGATAGATAGATAGATAGATAGATAGATAGATAGATAGATAGATAGATAGATAGATAGATAGATAGATAGATAGATAGATAGATAGATAGATAGATAGATAGATAGATAGATAGATAGATAGATAGATAGATAGATAGATAGATAGATAGATAGATAGATAGATAGATAGATAGATAGATAGATAGATAGATAGATAGATAGATAGATAGATAGATAGATAGATAGATAGATAGATAGATAGATAGATAGATAGATAGATAGATAGATAGATAGATAGATAGATAGATAGATAGATAGATAGATAGATAGATAGATAGATAGATAGATAGATAGATAGATAGATAGATAGATAGATAGATAGATAGATAGATAGATAGATAGATAGATAGATAGATAGATAGATAGATAGATAGATAGATAGATAGATAGATAGATAGATAGATATAGATAGATAGATAGATAGATAGATAGATAGATAGATATATAAATAGATAGATAAATATATATACAGATATATAAATATATAGATAAATATATAAATAGATAAATAAATAAATACATAAATAAATAAATAGATAAATATATAAATAGATATATAAATAAATAGATAAATAAATAAATAGATAAATATATAAATAGATAAATATATAAATAGATAAATATATAAATAGATAGATAAATATATAAATAGATATATAAATAAATAGATAAACAAATATATAAATAGATAGATAAATATATAAATAAATAGATAAATAAATAAATAATTAAATAGATAAATAGATAAATATATAAATAGATATATAAATAAATAGATAGATAAATAAATATATAAATAGATAAATAAATAAATGAAATAAACGAAATAAATAAAATAAATAAATAAACAAATAAATAAACAATCCCATCGACACTAAATAACCGAGTAGTTCATGCAATGTCGTTAAATAATCACATAAACCTACAAATATACATAAGGGATATAACATATAAGGAACACATAATTATTTGAGAACTACATAATTATACAATGAATGATGAACCATTCTTCTGAATCAGCTCATCTCTGCCTTTCGGAACAGATTTACACATGAAATCAAGCAGTTCTGTTTTCTTCTTTATATTGCTTCACTGTAACTCTGCCATATCTTCGGACGTTGTTAGACAGCTACGATCAACACTTTCTCACATAATATCTTCTCGAGTCTCCATTTATATGCATCCGATGCAAATGATCTCGTCTACATACTGATTACTGTATCAAACAGCTAATATTCAGCTCCTGAAAATCCGTTATGAAGAGTACGCTCAGAATTTAGATCAAGTAAATATAATTCCAGAGCACAAACGAGTCTGATGACTCAGTGTAGGTTGCATAGCTAAAGTAAACAAGAATTCTGATTCGTTAATAGTGTATCACGTGACGTAATCTCTTGTCACAGTGTCCACACGGGGTTTTAAAATGTACCTTCGTTTAGTTTCGCCTGTCGATGCGGCTTCTCCAGGAAGAGCCTCTTTATCATGTCACCAACAAGAATATACAAACATTTGAACAAGGGGCTGGATGCCGCGACTCCGGCGCAGCGATACTGATACCACCCCCGCCTTAATAAAAGCTTATCTGTATTGAAACAGTCAACTCCCTGGCGCGGGTGGGACCTGCAGGTCATCCATCCTCCCTGTTGGATGAGGAGATAGCCTATACATAAAAGCCAGCCTATCATTTCTGTAATAACGATGTGATCTGCAGTGAAGAATGTACAACAGGGGTTCTCAACCTTTCGAAGACTGTGAGCGCTGTCCACATGCGAGCACCATGAAATCGAGTAGGTTTATTATTTTTTTGGTTGTTCATTTTACGGCGCTTTATCAACTGCTTTGGTTATCTAGCGTTTGAATAAGATGAAGGGTCCACGCCTGTGGAGTAACGGTTAGCGCGTCTGGCAGCGAAATCAGGTGGCCCGGGTTCGATTCCCGGTCGGGGCAAGTTACCTGGTTGAGGTTTTTTCCGGGGTTTTCCCCCAACCCAATATGAACAAATGCTGGGTAACTTCCGGTGCTGGACCCCGTACTCATTTCGCCAGCATTTTCACCTTCATCTCATTCAGACGCTAAATATCCTAAGATGTTGATAAAGCGTCGTAAAATAACCTACTAAAAATAAGATGAAGGTGATAATGCTAGCGAGATGGGTCCAGGGTCCAGCGCCGAAAGTTACCCAGCATTTTCTCTTAATGGGTCAACCAGGTAACTTGTCTCAACCAGGATTTGAGTCCGGTATATCTTCAAATAAGTCTGGAAGCATTTTCGCAAAAAATAGCTACCATGAACATGTTCATTCAATCGCGCATGCATAAGATATGGCATACCTGCAACTTCAATGTTTGTATACTGATGTATTTTAAAACTATGAAATTAAATAAACAGATCTCACAGACGATATTTTGTGACATATAACAACTAACTTACTTAATTACTCACAAACGGCTTTTAAGGAAGCCGAAGGTTCATTGCTGCCCTCACATAAGCCCGCCAGCGGTCCCTATCCTGTGCAAGATTAATCCAGTCTCTATCATCACACCACACCTCCCTCAAATCCATTTTAATATTATCCTCCCATCTACGTCTCGGCCTACCTAAAGGTCTTTTTCCCTCCGGTCTCCCAACTAACACTCTATATGCATTTCTGGATTCGCCCATACGTGCTACATGTCCTGCCCATCTCAAACGTCTGGATTTTAAGTTCCTAATTATGTCAGGTGAAGAATACAATGCGTGCAGTTCTGTGTTGTGTAACTTTCTCCATTCTCCTGTAACTTCATCCCGCTTAGCCCCAAATATTTTCCTAAGCACCTTATTCTTAAACACTCTTAACCTATGTTCCTCTCTCAGAGTGAGAGTCCAAGTTTCACAACCATACAGAAGAACCGGTAATATAACTGTTTTGTAAATGCTAACTTTCAGATTTTTGGACAGCAGACTGGATGATAAGAGCTTCTCAACCGAATAATAACACGCATTTCCCATATTTACGAGTATTCTGCGTTTAATTTCCTCCCGAGTGTCATTTATATTTGTTACTGTTGCTCCAAGATATTTGAATTTTTCCACCTGTTCGAAGGATAAATCTCCAATTTTTATATTTCCATTTCGTACAATATTCTGGTCACAAGACATAATCATATACTTTGTCTTTTCGGGATTTACTTCCAAACCGATCGCTTTACTTGCTTCAAGTAAAAATTTCCGTGTTTTCACTAATCGTTTGTGTATTTTCTCCTAACATATTCACGTCATCCGCATAGACAAGAAGCTGATGTAACCCGTTCAATTCCAAACCCTGCCTGTTATCCTGAACTTTCCTAATGGCATACTCTAGAGAGAAGTTAAAAAGTAAAGGTGATAGTGCATCTCCCTGCTTTAGCCCGCAGTGAATTGGAAAAGCATCAGATAGAAACTGACCTATACGAACTCTGCTGTACGTTTCACTGAGACACATTTTAATTAATCGAACTAGTTTCTTGGGAATACCAAATTCAATAAGAATATCATATAATACTTCCCTCTTAACCGAGTCATATGCCTTTTTGAAATCTATGAATAACTGATGTACTGTACCCTTATACTCCCATTTTTTCTCCATTATCTGTCGAATACAAAAAATCTGATCAATAGTCGATCTATTACGCCGAAAACCGCACTGATGATCCCCAATAATTTCCTCTACGTACGGAGTTAATCTTCTCAATAGAATATTGGACAAAATTTTGTACGACGTCAAGAAAAGTGATATTCCTCGAAAGTTACCACAGTTGGTTTTTCTCCCTTTTTAAAAATAGGTACAATTATGGAACAACAAACTAACTTCAATTATTATTTCCATGGTAACAAGAACAGCTGAAATATATATGCAGCCATAATGTGAGCGATGAGCTCCGTCTTCTATACCGGAGTATTTCCGAATATCAATTTATTAAGAAAAAAATATTTTTTTTCGTGTCCTCTATCACATCAGAAAATTAGGATTAGTTATTCTGTTACACCCTGTATATAGACACAATGCTGTATTTACAAAATTCCGAGAGAGAAAATGTTCTGCTTCTGTTATTTAACCGTCATTAAAATTGCAATGTATAATTTAACAGATATTGAGCACAACTCAAAACTAACGCAGAATAATCTTTGAGGCTGTTGTAGTTACTACCAAACACTGATCTTTCAATTCACTCATTTTGTCAATGTTCAGAGTCAACTTAAGAATCATAAAATTAATATGATATCCTATCTGACTAAAAATACAGGCCTGTGCTTATCAAATTGGCAAAGAATGGGGAGATACAGTTAACTTATGAAAGTGAACAGGAAATTCTAAAGCTATTCTGCTTTCTGACTTAACATTTTCCCAGAAAGTTTAGGAGATAGAAGAACCGGCGTGACAGAGATGAATACAGATTGGGCGGGCGGGACGCCCAAGGAAGCAGGTATGCTTTTGCACATTCATCACGTGTCTAATTGCCAGACATGAGTCGCACACATGAACGCTCCCGTAGCAGGTAGTTGCTTAATGAGCGCCAAACACTCACTCACTCCATCCCGAAATAAAGTTTTCCCTCGCTCGTACCTTTCTAACTTTGTTACATGCTGATTTAGTGGCTTAAACTCACAAATTCTGTTTTCTCTTATTTTAGGTAATAAAGAAGTGTGGGATGCAGTGACGTAGGTATTTAAAATTTATTACTACCCCAAAACGATGGAAAAGTTCTCTCTGGAGTCCTTACGCAGTTTCACATTCCAAACTGATTTTGCAGACACGATATTTATCTCCCTGTTCTACATTCGGCAAAAAAAGTTTAATTCCATGTTCAATATCATTTATTTGTGATTACCTTAAGCTGCTTGTACACGATCAGATTTTTTTTCTACTTCAATACCTACTTTACAAGAAAACTTCCCAAAGACTGATCAATATTAAAATATATTTGTCGAAGACTGTTTCATATTACTGAAGATTTAACAGATTTTAAAATATGCGCTTTAAGTTAATAAATGTAACCTATGTTTGCCTACCTACCAAATATTAGAATACAAATAGGCTATTTAAATTCTTTGGGTAAAAACTAGGCTAACGTATCAGCTGTGCGTAGTGTACCTAGCAGGTCTTCGGCCAGTAACCTCTGTCGACGTTGCGACAGGGAGGTTGAAACCCTTGCCCATGTCCTGGGGGCCTGTCCACACGATGAACTTCTACGAAATACGCGGCATCCTACAGTAAGATCTATAATAGCAACTGCCTTAAGGAACAAAGGTTATTCAGTATATGAAGAAGTACACGGCATATCCAGTGAGGGCAGTAATCGAAGAATCGACATCATTGCATTTAAACCTCCCTCTCTTGAAGGTTACATCATAGACCCTACTGTGAGATTCGAATCGCACGAACACCAACCAGAAGAAGTACACGAGGAAAAAAGGAATATATATGAACCTTCCATCGGTTTTTATAAGGACAAATACCATCTGGAATCCATCGTCATTACGGGACTAATGATAGGAGCCCGTGGGACCATACCTCGGTTCCTAGTCGACTTCTGTAAATCTTTTGGCCTGCATAAAAGTATTTTAAGAGATCTAACAATTGCAGCACTCAAAGGCTCAATAGCTATTTTCAGGCATCATACATATGGACCATGACTAATTCGCATCTCCTTGACGTTACTTCGTTTAACATCATGTGTTTCAATATAATTCAAATTGTTATTTTTCACTCTAACAACAATGTATCACTAAGCCTCAAGGCATTTACTCTACTGTATCATGGTACTCTTTGTCGATGGCAACCTGTAGTGGTTACAGGAAGAAATTCAATAAAATAAAAACAATATTTATATTATTTAACTAAACGGCACCGGTACCCTACAGCGAAGAATGTTAGTACTGGATACTGTTTTAAAACAAAATATTTACTATTAGTAATCGCCTACGTTATAAGTTAGAATCTTCATTCAAATAGCCTATGCATTGGTACTTAACTCGAGATATCTGCCTACCAATTTCCTCATATACACTATTTTTGTTCATTTTATTGTTATATTCCACAGAACCCACGACATGCAGGCATGAGTTTAATTCATATAATATTGAATTAACTCACGAAAAACTTTTCTCGGCCAGGACGCCATGTTTTTTGTGGCTCTTCGCGCCATATTTTTGATCACATTGGTCAATTCCTTCAAAGAATTGTCAAGTCTTTGATCAATTGGAATATGTTCTTAGTTACTTTCGAGACGATCAAAAACCGTTACATAGGCTACGTATTACAAATGGCTTGGCAATAAAACTTGATAAAAATAAAGATCTTGTAAAAGTAGCTTTACTTTTCTAGAATATTGTGAACGTACACAAAGAATTCTATAAATACGCTAAAGAAAACTTTTTTTTAATCTATAAATAACATATGACAGCAAAATTCAGGAGTGGGCTAGTTTATCTCTCATTGTATTTATTAATTTGTATTCATTTCAAACTTACTAGCAATAAAAATAAATAAATAATAGTACATTATGCAACGAGCCTATAATGGTAGTAATTAAGACGCGAGTATGTTTATGAAACTCGCTTGCGCTCGTTTCATAATTTTCATACGAGCGTTTTAATTACCATTATAGTCAAGTTTCATACGACTTTTTATGCTCAACCATATTTCTAACTTTAAATTATTCATAAGTATTCATGTTATTCTTATCTGACTGAGGAGCGGAACTGACCTTGTGCAATACCTCGTAAATTGTGAGATGTGCGCAGACGCGAAAGTATTGATTTTTCCGAGAAACAAATGTCGACATTGACCTTGATATAATCTAGAGAGTAAAATAAACATTATTCTTGATATAAGCTTGAAATTGAATGAGACATTACTTTGTCTAATCTCGCGCTAGTTGTCTTTCGATTGCATATCCGAGAATATTCGATACTTGCGCTTTCATATTGCTACAACGGTATTTTCTGATTGGTGGAACACCTGAACTCTAATGAATAGGTGTACTTTAATGAGGTCCGTTAAAGAGCTGCTATCAGGTGTATAATTACTACATTTCGGCATGGTCGAGCATAAATAAAATAAATGGATCTACTTCATGCTACATTTTAAAATTTCTGTTATTGCTTCAAGAACAATATCGTCATCGTCGTCTGCTTTCAAGAATTGGACATTTTGGTCAGTTTCATTCCATTCTCACAGGCGGAGTGCACTGAAGTGCCGAAGTGTCCGACAGTCTGGTTGAAAACAGGCCTATAAACCAGTCTGTAGTTGAACTCAGCTTCATGTTTTCCTGATTTGTCACTTTGCTCGAGAGACCTTAAACTCTGAAGCCCAAAAGACTTATTTATGAATGAAAGCACAGAATTTACGAGGCAGCTGGTCATTACTGCAAATGCCGCGTAAGATGCTTTTACAGAACGATTTTCTGTAAAAATGAATCGAGACTTTGGGAATCACTATCTATATCACATGCCACACACATACAATAGGTTCTCTTACAAATCCTACACACAAACCAAGCTGCAAGCTTGAGGATTAGTGGAAAGCAGCAACGGAATACACTTGCGAGCGACATAGATATCACGTGATGAAGCTTTTGTGTGAACAGGCAACCGACAGCAGAACTTCATTTTGCCTCCTATAAGACAGACTTAAAGCTGAACTTAACGTGGCGGTACGTTTGACAAGGGAGAGGAGTGCAGTGGGTTATAACACCAGAGTCAAACACACAACGCATGGGAGAAGTCTATATTTACGTTCGAAAGCCGAAAGTTATTAAAAAATATTACTTTTAATATCCGCTCCCAACGCTCAGATCAATGGAGCTGCTGTAAAAAAGTGTGTAGGGCCCTACAGTATGTCATTCTAACGCTGTGCGATTCTCTTTTATATTTCGTAAGACTGAAAGTCCTACGAAGAGGAGAGACTATCGCATATACCAGCCAATGTATAAATATGATTTCTTTTTAGCGGTTTCATTTACTTTCTCGCTAGATGCTCAATAATGAATTGTTTACTTTCTTACACTATATTTATGAATATCGCTAAGTCATGCATTACTAAATAAACAGCGTGGTCCCTGGGGGTCAGAGTGGTGTAGACCATTGGCCTGACAGGCAGGTGGTCCGGGTTCCAGTCACACTTAATCCTGAAATTTTTGTTGAAAAACCACTTTTCTTCCATTTCTCTATGTTTAGAATTCCGGCCGAACTCCACTCTCATATTCATAGTATTTCTCCAATCACTGGTCGGTGATGTGGCAGAGCTAGGAAAAAGTATTGCTTAAAGTTAGTCTTGCGATGTACTATAGCTAATATCTGCAAGCAGAGTACCTGCGCACGCGTCCCTCAGCAGGCCACAGAAATGCCAGAGTACAGCGTAATACAGATCAGTCAAAAGCAACACAAGGATAATGGCCTAGATGTACGAGGGCCGTCCAGAAAGTAAGTTTCCCTATGGTCATTTAGAGAAAGAAAACATAATTTAATGGATTTATTTTATTTTATTGGGTTATTTACGACGCTGTATCAACATCTAGGTTATTTGGCGTGTGAATGAGATGAAGGTGATAATGCCGGTGAAATAGGTCCGGGGTCCAGCACCGAAAGTTACCCAACATTTGCTCATATTGCATTGAGGGAAAACCCCGGAAAAAACCTCAACCAGGTAACTTGCCCCGACCGGGAATCGAACCCGGGCCACCTGGTTTCGCAGCCAGACGCGCTGACCGTTACTCCACAGGTGTGGACAATTTAATGGAAAGATTTATTGGAACAGATAGCCTACAGCAATTGTTGAGAAATTTTTCAACATTTGAGAAAGCAGCTAGGAAATGATTCGCTCGAGCGCATGCAGTCGAGAATTTATAACCGATCGGTTGAAACGTTTGCTCGGTCGGTTACGAGCATTCAAGGTTGTTGCACTACAATTACATCATATTTTAATGCTTGATACTCAAAACAGCGTACATAAGAAGGTTACTATTTGTTTTTATTTCAGATAGCACGAAAAGTTGGAAGTATTTGAACATTTAAATAAGGAAACATAATTTTTAAATAACACAATTCTTTAAATAAAATAATGCTTCATATTAGCAATAATATTATTCAGGATCTTTCTTGTCAAACTCTTATATCAGTAAGGAAAATGTTTAATGTAGCTTAGTAAATATGTCATTTCGATTCTTTCTATTCTCATGGGGCTGCCAGACAATAACCACTTTCAAGAAAAGGCTAAACGATTTCTTACGGGCGCAGTCAAATTTAAGTTATAATTGTGATCGAGTTTAATAATTTAATTTAGGTATGACTACTACTACTATTATTATTATTATTATTATTATTATTATTATTATTATTATTATTATTACATAATTATTTTATTGGTGTTGTGAAGATGAAAAGAATTGCCATTGTATTATATTAATTATGTATTATATTGTCTTGTATTGTAGTATTGTAAAAAGTAAAATGTAAAGGTATCCCCGTAACATGTCATGAAGGCACTTGGGGGGCATGGAGGTAGAGCCCCATGCTTTCCATGACCTCGGCACTAGAATGAGGTGGTGTGGTCGGCACCACGCTCTGACCGCCTTTTACCCCCGGGAAAGACCCGGTACTCAATTTTATAGGAGGCTGAGTGAACCTCGGGGCAGTTCTGAAAGTTTGGCAACGAGAAAAAATCCTGCCTCCACCTGGGATCGAAACCCGGACCTTTCAGTCCGTAGCCAGCTGCTCTACCAACTGAGCTACCCGGCCACCATTGTAGTATTGTATTGCTTTGAATTGTATTGTATTGTATTGTATTAATTATGTTATATTCATAGCATTGTAGTAATTTTCTATCATACTGGTTGAGTGGAAGAGAAGGCCGAATGGCCTTAACTCTGGCAGTTAAAATAAACCATTATTATTATTATCATTATTATTATTATCATTATTATTATTATTACATAATTATTTTATTGGTGTTGTGAAGATGAAAAGAATTGTCATTGTATTACATTAATTATGTATTATATTGTCTTATATTGTAGTATTGTATTGCTTTGTATTGTATTGTATTGTATTATATTAATTATGTTATATTCATAGCATTGTAGTAATTTTCTATCATACTGGTTGAGTGGAAGAGAAGGACGAATGGCCTTAACTCTGCCAGTTAAAATAAACCATTATTATTATTATTATTATTATTATTATTATTATTATTATGTATCCCATGCGTCTATTATTGGTCTGTAATCGTCGAGTTTATATGAGTTATAAATTGTACATTCTCCTTACATTATGTAACTGATCTTAATTGTATGTAATTGTCCAGTTTATTTTATGTAATCTCTTAGGTGTCTACTTTTGTGTTGTTTTGCATTCTGTTTCTGTATTTCGTGTATATGATTCAAACCTGGCTGAGTGGAAAATAAGGCCTTATGGTCATAACTCTGCAGGCAAAATAAAGCTATTAACACTAGTACATAATCTTGTGTTATAATATAGAATTCGAATAGACCTGCTTTCTTCTTCCAATAGTTGTATTTATTTTTCTTTTTGCTTCTTCTCTAGGTTTCTCTGTTTTATTAGATTTATATATCATTCGGAAATCCTTAATTTCGATACCAACATATAATGTTCTATATCTATCTTCGCTCCACGGCACATTTTTGTGTCTACTACTTTTGACCATATTTTCTTTCATTCAGTATGATATAATCTGTTATGAACTTTGAGACTCAGTATGGCACCGAAATAAACAGTGCCACATGTAAAATATCAGTGCAGTGGGAAAATGCCAGATTTTTTAAAATATTTATGTTAAGGTTTTGAAAATGATTTTTATAGACGAGCCTCGTGCCCATACATCATCCGTCTGAAGTGTGGCCGTCACAGAGAGAGCAACATGTGGAAAATTACGTTTAACAAGGTTTTTGTGGTACTGGGCAAAACTTTCAATGACTAACATGTCCAGGTAGCGTGACATTCCACGTGCCAAATGAATGTCCTGCACGTTATTTCACTGATCGGCAATCGTAAGTTTCGGTCTATCCTGACAAATCTCCCAGTTCTCGCATACTAAGCGTCAAACAGGTTCCAACAAATCAAAATAATTTGTCATGTGTCACTGGTTTGCCGCATTTTCGTAGGTCTTAAATTCAGCTTGTCATGACATTGTGTATGGTTGTAATTTTTACTGAAACTGCAAGAAAGAACACAAATAAATAATCTGAAAGAATTTCTATTAAATGAATACAAAAATTGACTCATAGTTTAGAGTAAAATAAAGTGTTATAGGCCTATTTTCTCAATCAAAGTAACTGCTTACAAGAATTGCTAGACTAAACACGTCTAGAAAACGAGAAAATCAAGCAATATAGACACGGCGCGTCAGAAACAGACCAAAATGTAAATTTTAGCAAGACTGGTAAGAAGACAGCAGGCGCAAGGTAGGTAGGGGAACTGTAATCCAACTACATTCCAAGTCCCGCATTGAGGTACGACGTATCATTTGAAATCCATTGCTCAAAGAAAATATATAAAATCAAATAAATTACGAAAGTCTGTTATTATAGAAACTACTTGAGCAGAGAATTAAAAAGAAATAAGCTGTAAAAATGTATATCATGTTTTTATCCATTCTCATTTAATGTACATGTCATTTATTTGGGGACGTAATAAGAAAACTGCTTTGAGATCTTCACAAATTATTCAAAATAGAACTTTATGCTCGACCATACCGAAATGTAGTAATTACACACCTGGTAGCAGTCCTTTAATGCATGTCATTAAAGTACACCTACTCATTAAAGTTCAGGTGTTTTCAGCCAATGACAACTCAGCATACAGGTGTTCACCCAATAACGAGTCAGCTTAGTACCGTTATAAAACCGCAAGTATCGATTATTCTCGGATATGCAATCGAAAGAGAATTAGCGAAAAGTCACGGAGGCTGGGAATCCAATACTGTCGCAGAAGGTTATGTTCTGTTACTATAATAATTAGCGTTAATTGTAAATAATATTCAAATAAATTCAATTTGTCATCTCGTTTTTCAATGTCGAATTCAATAATCAAAGTTATACCAAGTTTAACGGGATTACACAAGGTCAATGACATTATTGTTCCTCGGAAAAAATAAATACTTTCGCGTCTGCGCACATCTCACAATTCACGACCTAGAACAAGGTCACTTCCGATTTCGTCAGATACAAATAAAATGTATACATCTGAATACTGTAATTTCAAGTTAGAAATATGGTCGAGCATAAAAAGTCGTATGAAACTCGCCTATAATGATAATTAAGAAGCTCGTATGAAAATTATGAAACTCGCTTGCACTCGTTTCATAAACATCCATACTCGCTTCATAATTACTATCATTATAGGCTCGTTGCATAATGTACTATTAAGGAATTTATTGGTTTTCTTTATTTGACTCCAATTAAATATCTATATAAATTTTATTTCGTTCTACCAGTTGAATTAATTATAAAATTAGGTGCTACTATTTTCTTGTACAAAATTATTAACAATATAATACATAGCAATATTATATTTCAATTCTCTTCGAGTACTATCACGTTAAAAGTGAATTATTTCGGTTCAAAAATCTCGAATAACGTAAGAAATTAAACATCTAGTGACAGATCATTGTTTTCTTAGTTCAAACATTTGCTTTTCTTATCACCTAGCAACACTGAGTCAGCAGGCATTGTCAATACGATATACGAGTATTATGAAACAGGAGAGGTGCCGTCATTACTGGAGTAAGAGGAAACGCCTTTGATGGGAGAAAGGATAGAAGAAAGTGTTCTACCTACGACTTATCACCATGTTATTATTATTATTATTATTATTATTATTATTATTATTATTATTATTACCAACATCAACGTTGTCATCATCATTATCATCACCACCATCACCATCACAATAATCATCGGATGGGAGAAGAAATGTCATGAGAAGTGTTATAGGGAAAAGATGATCTTTATCACCTACCCTGTTCAACATCTACTTGAAGGATTTAGTGAATAACTATTTTCAAAACATGGGAGGAGTAATAGTAGCCTACCAGGAGTAAGTAGAATAAAGTGAACAAGATTTGCTGATGATTGGCGTTGTTAGCAGAAGAGATGTTACTAAGAGGTATGCTGCTGGTGCTAAATGACAGTTGTAAGCAGTAATAATAATAATAATAATAATAATAATAATAATAATAATAATAATAATAATAAAAATAATAATGTTTTATTTTAGCTGGCGGAGTCAAGGCCATAAGGCCTTCTCTTCCACTCAACCAGCCTTAATCAATACAATACATATTTAAATTACGAATATTTACACTACACTTAAAAGGTTCTCCAGCAATATTCTTCAGTTAAGTTTTAACGACTAGCAGACTATATTTTTATTTAAATTTAGATAAACCTATAAGGTAAAGTAGTAACTTAATATATGAGCTAATTTAATTCAATCAATTATAATTAATTTGAGATTTCAGATAGCTAGTAAAATGATGAAAATTAATTTAATATAAGCTTACTAGAACTATGTTACAGGGAGAAAAAAATATATATATAAATCTAAAATATATTTCTATAATGAGAATATTAATGTAATTGCCATTAGAGGTTTTGTAAATCTATTTAGAGAAATCAATGATAATAATAAGAATGGACAGATGTTAGTTTCATTATATGTAATAAATATTAATCAGCAAGGGATGGAATAACTGCAAACAAGAAGGAGACCATGATTATCGGAAGAAAAACAAAGAAGGTAAACTTGAGATCCCGAAATGAGGCAGTAGAACAAGGGGACAGCTTGAAATACTTTGGGTGTCCTTATTAAGCAGTAACATGAGCTGCTTCCAGGAAGTCAAAATGAGGATAGCAATGGCATAAGAAGATTCTAATAGGAAAAGAGTATCTTCTGCGGACCTCTGGAAAAGAACTAAGGAAGAGTCTAACGAAGTGCTTTATGTGAAATGTGGTCTTGTATAGGGTAGAAACATGGATATTAAGACTAAGTAAAGAGAAACGACTGGAAGCATTTGAAATGTAAATATGAAGAAGAATGCAGCGTGTAAAATGGACAGCCAAAATATGAAATGAAATTGTGCTAGAAGGAGAAAAAGGAATTGGCTGAGGTTACTGGCTAAGAATAAACCGTACTGAAGGATGAATTGAAAATAATGGTGAACGAGGGAAAAGTTCGGGGCATAAGAAGATATCAGATGATAGACAACATTAGATATTTGGGTCGTAGAGGAGACGAAGAGGAAGGCGGAAAGGAGGAAAGATTGGAGAATTCTGGGTTTGCAATGAAGGACCTGCTCTTGGTAAAAACTATTAATGAATTAATCATCATCCAAGGATTGTCCTTTCGATCGGTTCATAAACCAACAGTAGACATTCACAACTAGCGAACTTATACTCTGTTCAGCATGGCGCATAGTCCCCTCTCGCGACAAATACAAAATGAGAAGCTATCGCTAATCTTTTGCAAGGAAATATGCCCAATCACAGAACTATAACAGAGAATAAAAGTCAAATGCACACTTTGGAATCTAAATTAAAGACTGGAAAGATTTTCTTCTCTGTCCTTGGTTAGTAACCTAGTTAATTGTCTATCGCATGACTTTCCGCGGTAGAAACCTGAGTAAAATAAATTTGAGCTGGGGAGTCACAAAGTCAGCAAATCTGGTGATACGAAATATGTGCAAAGGTTGAGTGGGGCCATGCTGGAATTCTGCTCAAGTTCCGGCTGTCAACTGTCCCAATGGAGGTCTGCCATCGCGTCGCATCGAATCGACAAGGCGTTGAGACAGAATTTAAAGCTGCTTAGAGAAAATTCCCGACATCCTAGGTGCTTACGTCTGGCCACAGAATAAGTTGAAATATCTCGGCTTCCACAGGAAGTATAAAGAAGCTCTACACACGGCCTGCTCTGGCGATCCCATTAGCAAATGCAGTTTCAACCTTCCAGATATTAAATTTGATATTTCACTATCAATTAATGAGGACAAAGTTGCTATTCGTACATTTAGGGCGAAGACATAACTCATTGCCCTGCCTTCGGTTAGTTAGTTATATATCCCCTGATGCTAACAACGACTTTCATACATTTTTTTCTCTTTTTTAAAACATCAAACGTCTTTTATGTTTTATGTTACCTGTTAGCTATTTTCTTATATTTTCACTGTTGAAGTGTTCTCTTATCCTACTCCAGACATTATTACTGTTTTATATTACCTCTTAGGTCCTTTTTTTTTTTTTTTCGTATATTTTCACTGTTGAAGTGTTCCCTTATCCTACTCCAGACATTATTACTGTTTTATATTACCTCTTAGGTCCTTTTTTTTTCTTCGTATATTTTCACTGTTGAAGTGTTCCCTTATCCTACTCCAGACATTATTACTGTTTTATATTACCTCTTAGGTCCTTTTTTTTTCTTCGTATATTTGCATTGTTGACGTGTTCTCTTATCCTATTCCAGACATTATTACTGTTTTATATTACCTCTTAGGTTCTTTTCTTTTTCTTCGTATATTTGCATTGTTGACGTGTTCCCTTATCCTATTCCAGACATTATTACTGTTTTATATTACCTCTTAGGTTCTTTTCTTTTTCTTCGTATATTTGCATTGTTGACGTGTTCTCTTATCCTACTCCAGACATTATTACTGTTTTATTTTACCTCTTAGGTCCGTTTTTTCGCATATTTTCACTGCTGAAGTGTTCCCTTATCCTACTCCTCCTTTTTTTTATATATTTACACAGTTGACGTGTTCTCTTATCCTATTCCAGACATTATTACTGTTTTATATTACCTCTTAGATCCTTTTTTTTTTCGTATATTTTCACTGTTGAAGTGTTCCCTTATCCTATTCCAGACATTATTACTGTTTTATATTACATCTTAGGCTCTTTCTTTCATACAAACTGTCGACTTCCAATCGCTAGCAATTCAACCTTTTTTCATCTCATATTACTTAACATTCCGACTGCTCCTGCTCACTATCGTGGAAACGAGCAGTATAATCTACTTACTCTTTTACACGTCTAAAGGGGAAGGTACATCCAACCTTAGAAACGTTTTATTTTTATACTTTAGCTAGTGGGCTAGTGGTGCCAACTATTACGGGTTTTCCGTAATTATTACGCATTTTCTCGTTATTACAGCATTACGATCGAATAGAAAAATATTACGGAAAAGCAAAATTAACAGGGCAATAATATACACCTAATGATGGTATTTCAAAACTTTCCAGTCTAAATAATCATTAATTTCAATTAAATTAAATTAAAAACTCGTTAATATTAATTTTGGATTAGTTGTATCAATGATTCTTAACGAAACATGTACCATAAATATAGACTACTGCTTAGCAGTGGTTGAAGAACGCACAACTTCAACAACTGATGGTCTCTCAATATTATTAGCCTATGTAGAAAAGCCATCGGTAATATCAAATTTCTTAAGATAAAATAAGTTTTATTTCTTTTTTTTTAATTTAACAGCGCACATTTCGTTATTTTAGTGCATATATTCTGGTTTTTAAGTGCATAGGTGCCGTTCTTTAGTGTATATGAATCCGACCTTAATAATTTGATACTCTACTTATGCTTTAAGGTTCGAGTCCTCATGGGGGAAGAAATTTTCTCATGAAATTTCGGCCAGTGTATGGGCCCATCCAGCATCGTGATGCACTTTGGGAGCTACGATAGGTAGCGAAAATCCGGTTTCACAAACCACCTATAACGGCTGGGGGGATCATCTTGCTAACCACACGATACCTCCATTCTGGTTGGATGATCGTCCACCTCTACTTCTGCATGTGGACGTGAGGCCAGTAGCCGGCTGGTCGGCTTTGGCCCTTCAAAGATCTGTAGCGCCATGGATTTACTTTAGTTATGCTTTACATCTGACTTGGGGAACACGGTACTATGGGATTCTCGCTTCAAAGGTTCACACCTCTGTTTGCCATAAATGAAAAAAGTCCACGAGTTTACAATCGTATGTTGTGAAAGGGACAACAGCAGGGTTTATACATTCCCGACACACGACGGTCAGCTGATTAAATGTACATTCTGCTTTACAAATTATTCTATATGTGTAACAAAAACGAACAAGATTGATGTTGAAGGCAGGGGCAATCCGGGAGGAGATACAAGCGCCACCATTATAGACGTTGGAGCTATAGTGAAATGAAGGAAGCCATAATGTGTGCTCGATATCACGATGCAGGTCTATTCTGTACCTACAAGCGAGCCATTAGCCCCACGAATCGCACCATCAAGATTATGTGCGCTGATAAAACTTCTATTATGGTTTTCAGACAGCCTAATCGATTAATGGACACAACGCGCTGGGTTTTTAACAAACGGCCGAGTTCCCTCTATGGCAGCGAGAGCTTGGAATTGTTGGTCGTTTGTGAACAAACGATTTTCGTCGAGTCTTTATGAATATCGGAGCATTCTTTGCGTCGCCCCATCTCAACAAAAACAGGTGATTGCAAATTAGCGACGTTCGAGTTCAGTAGCATTTCTGAAATGTAGAAACGGGAACTACTGCACCAGTCTCGCTTTTTGTCGAGCTAAGCCCATTATTTCGCGAGATACGTTAATGACGGTATTGTTTTCTTGTGTACTATTTTCCAATTCCGCGTTTGTTAAATTACTGGACGACATATTACTATGTAGCCTACATTATTCTTGTTTTGGAGCTGAGAGTGAATTTACTAACATGGTACCACGTTGATGATGATGATGATGATTATAATAATAATAATAATAATAATAATAATAATAATTCATTCATTTATTTGTTATATTCCATAGATCTTACATTAGCAAAGAAGCTTTAAGATGTGGAACAAGTCAAAATTTTACAATATTACAATTACAATTTTTACAAATTTTTACAATTTTTACAGTTTTACAATTTAGTAATTTTCTACAATTTTTACAATTTTGCGCAATCTTTTACAATATTTTGGCGAGATGTAGTGAGATGAGGTGAGGTCCGAGGATTCGCCAAAAGATTACCCGGTTGGTTGGGGAAAACCTAAGCTTCAGTAATTACGAATAATTCAATATTCCAAGTTTTTAAGCTGTTATAATTTGTGCGGTAGTAAAATACGTTACGACCTACTCAAAAAGTTCTGTGGTCACACACCGAGTGTAAACTGGCTTCAATAAATAGGACATTTCATTCAATCATCGGCAGATAAATCAATTCGATGTACAGGCAGACATTCCACTGCAACGCAGCTTCAATCCACTCGAACAATACACAAAAGTAATCACTTTGTTAGCCGTGTCTATGGATCAGATCATCCATCCAGATGGCTCGGGTTCGACCTCCGGTCAGGTCGTGATGGAATTTTGGTGGACAAACAAACGTTGTAGAGGGTTAGAGATTTTTCTTGGAGAACTTCCACTCCCTCCATCATTCCACCAACGTTCTCCACCTCCCCTCATTTTCATCTATCAGAAATAGGCTGAAGAAGTCTATGGAGTAGTAGGGCCTACAGATTTCCGATAAGAAGTGCTTGGGGCTTATCAAGCTAGGCGTCTCTGGGTGGAACCCTGTTATATCAGGGCTGAAGTAGGATGGCTCACCTATCAGCATCAGCTTCATGAATCAACCATGCCACCTGCCCTGGGTCCAGCCCTCAGGAATCAAAGGACAGCAAGATCAATTTGTTTTTCGTTAAAATTGGCAAACTGACTTCAATATGCCCATAACAAAATTGTTTGAATTTTTTTTTAAGTCATGTTGAGTTCAGATAAGTTTGCGAAATAATATCATAAATTAGTTCCAATACATTGAACGTCATAAAGAACAAGCCTAGTCTTCAGTTTTATATATAATAATTTTAAATGTTTTTAATTTCATAATTCAAGCACACTACATGCCTCTCAATATATTGTATTATAATTATGTTCATTGGAAGGCTTTCTATCTGTATGTCAATTTAATTTTAAGACTATGTACGCCATTTAATCATTTTATGTAAAGTATGCATGGTCAGACTATTTACTAGTGTTTTATAAATGTGTTTAAATAATATTTTCACCCAGTTCAAATTTTTGTTTGTTAGAAAACTATCACCTGAAGATGACTTGAAAATAAGTCGAAAATATTCGTGACGTATATTAACATTGTATCTTGATGTAACAGAATCCATCTGCTATCATAACATGATAAGTGAGTGACTGAAAAATAAAAACTTTTTTATATGATAAAATTGTTTGAGATAAACAAATTTCTGCCGAATCCTAGATAAAGTAGAACACTTTCCCTTTTCCAGTACTATGTTGCATAGTGAGGGAATGCAAGTGCGGATTAGGGAGCTAAACGATCTTCCAGTGCAAAGTTCGAGTTCTACGCAACACGAGAGGAACGAGGATGTGAACTGAAGCGGCTTCCAACTTCGTAACATCCCCTGATGAAAACACGGTTTGCAGTTTTACTTTTGTGGCTGTAATCTCCCCTTTCTGCCTCTCTACGAGCGTTATGAATATCGCTAGTCACCAGTAGACAAGGTTAAGCCGAAGATCAAACTTCACTTGCAAACAGTACACTGAAAGAGGAACATGGTTAATCTCGCCTTTCGTTCTTGAGGTCTTGCAAATGCATTTAACCAGTGGCGGCTCGTGATAAAATATTATGTGTGTTCGCAATTTTGTGTTCCAAAATCGAAGAGAATTTGAAATCGTACATTTTTAGCCTAATATGAAATGTCATGATTCCAATGTTTCACTGTCGAAAAAAACGTATATAAATTCAAAACAACAACATAATAATAATAATAATAATAATAATAATAATAATAATAATAACAACAATAATGAAACCTAGTCTATTTATTTCCAATTTTTCCTGGTAAGCCAGTTTACCAGTTCTTTACTCTTCAAAATTACTTGAACAGAGTTCATTGTTTACGTTTGTTAAAAATTAATACATAAAACAATTTACAAAAGCGTGTGTTCAGTAATATATTTTGATTCACAACACACTGATACACTATAGCCTATACCATTACTGTAATCCCATTCGCATAGATTGATTACTATAAATACATGCCAGTAAATATTATTCTTAAATAATATACACCACCATACAGATATTTAAATTCATACCACCATCACATTCAGCCAGCACGTCTTTGAAAGCCAAACTATGCTATATGCCGTCACTGAAGTACAGTAATTCACAAACTACACTCTCGTAGCAGCACTGTACACACATCCACATAAAGTAAACGTTCCGACAGTGAGATGCTGACACCTGCAGGCTAAAATACAGACTAATTAAATTTTCTCTCGAGATATAGCACGTAAACGATGGGCATCGATGCACCTGACATCTGTAGGATAGATTCACTATTCACTTAACGCTTTGTGCTCTTGACGACTCATAAGCGGCCAGCGAAAGATAATTTTCTCCCGCGCATGCGTGAAATTTCTGTAACCTTCTTGAAAAGAGCACGGCTTGTACGTGAACGGATGTTGCCAAGTTTACATAAGAAGTTTATGCAAGATGCGGGAAGTTTAAAATGCTCGATCCTGATATTATATCCCCACTACGCTAATACGGTATTAAATAATAGAACTAATCATGCATTAATGGAAACAAGGTGTTCACGTGCTCTTGTGCTCTTATTGACGCAGCGCCACTGCATTTAACATACTGTAGGTCTACTCCGCTCAAGCGATGACGGAGGATTCCCAAATCACACGGCACAATGCGCAGCACTTGTTATTCCTCATTCAGTTCATGTTAAAATGTCTGTCGAGAAACGGATTGTTCAGTGTAATTTATTCTGTTTGGGTATTTAAAATTCCCAATTTTGTTGCTGAAGTTCGAAGAATACAATAAATAAAGAAAGAAATACAAAACATGGCTTAAAGACGTTCGACGTCGTGCGAGGTATTTGAGCTTCTGCACAATGTCACAGATGCAACGTTTCGGAGCATCTCTGGCGTAAAATTACAGACATTTTCCAGGACAGGAACATGAGAGTTAGTCCTTTAGCTGCATATCGAGGAGTTATTAATTTAACAATATTAATATTTAAAAATCCATTATCTTCAGTGTGACTCGATATAAGACAGTAAATGTAGTTTTAAACGCAGAGACAAAAAGAAGCTAATTATTTCCACGATATTGCAATGCAAGATTTGTTATAAATGTTAAACCTAGATATGAAAAATGAATCAATGGAATTCGAACTTTAAGTGTAAGATCATTGAGAGAACAATAGCTCCACAAAACAACGGCCATACTCTTTGAGTGTGTGGATCTCAGCATATTATATACTTACTTATTGGCTGTTAAGGAACCCGGAGGTTCATTGCCGCCCTCACATAAGCCCGCCATTGATCCCTATCCTGAGCAAGATTAATCCAGTCTCTACCATTATATCCCACCTCCCTCAAATCCATTTTAATATTATCCTCCCATCTACGTCTCGGCCTCCCTAAAGGTCTTTTTCCCTTCGGCCTCCCAACTAACACTCTATACGCATTTCTGGATTCGCCCATACGTGCTACATGCCCTGCCCATCTCAAACGTCTGGATTTAATGTTCCTAATTATATCAGGTGAAGAATACAATGCGTGCAGCTCTGCGTTGTGTAACTTTCTCCATTCTCCTGTAACTTCATCCCTCTTAGCCCCAAATATTTTCCTATTAATAAAAACTAACAAGAGAAAAATAAAATCAATGAAATATTTCACCCGAGGGCAACAAGATGATCCTTCAGAAAACGCGATAGCGGAGCTAGAAAGGTCTCAAAGTGTGTAAATTGAATGCAAAAAATTGCCGAGACATTTCGAAAGAATGGACAAAAGGACAGAAAAGAAATCGTTCTGCTATGAATCAAATGCAAAGCTGAATATAGAACGCACATTACTTAGATGTCAAAATATTAACTTATGACATCCGGCCGAAATCCAACAGGGGTGGAATACGACAACAGACTCATCCCGTAAAAGAGAACAAAATGAGTGTGACGACAAAGAAACAGATTAAATGTAACAGGGTGTAATTAAAAAAAAATAATATAAGATTATGACGATCCAAAAGTGTTGATCACCACGATGAATTTCGGAACCTAAGATAGGTAGAGAATTCAGGTTACGAAAACCGCCCATAAGGGCCGGAGGGGGATCATTATGCTAACCTCATGTTGAAAATTAGTTGTATTGTATTGTATTTATTAACATTCCATGGTATTCATACATTGCTTACAGCAAGAATATGGAACAAGTCAAAAAACTTAATATTATTATAAAGTCTTAATTTATAGTCACAGTCTAGTTGAAATATATACAGACGAGATTTACAATATAGTCTACTAGTACAACACAAAGTTTTAGTATCAATTTCATGAAGTGTTATTTAATGTCATGAATTCACCTACAGAACAGAAGGCGTGAGAAATTAGGTACTTCTTTAATTTGGCCCTAAATAATCTTATGTTTTGAGTTTCATTTTTTATATCGAGAGGGAGGCTATTAAAATTTTTACTGCCATATAACGCACTCCTTTTTGATAGCACGATAGACTTGCCGATGGAGTATGAAAGTCATTTTTTGACGTGTATTTATGCTATGAACTGTTGAATTAGTTACAAAGTTTTCACGATTACATACGAGGAAGATTATTAATGAAAAGATATACTGACAAGCCATGGACATTATTTGTAGTTTTTTGAAAATAGTCCTACACGACTCCCTAGATTTGGCACCTACTATTATTCTAATTACTCTTTTTTTTGTAATAGAAATATTCTGTTACTATCTGTGGAATTTCCCCGGAATATTATTCCAAAACTCATTACCGAGCGAAAGTATGCAAAGTATATTGTTTTTAAGGTATTGATATTTACTATCTTTTGCATATATCTAATATCAAAACAAGCTGAATTTAGTTTGGGGGTAATTTCTTTAATATGATTTTTCCAATTTAACACATTATCGATTTTTAAGCCAAGAAATTTGGTTGTTGTTGTTTCTATTAGGGATCTATTGTTAATTACTGCGCTAGAAATTTGCGAGGTTGAATTTGGACAGGATTTAAATTGAATTATGTTAGTTTTGTTGCAATTTAATACCATTTTATTGACTGAGAACCAGTCACATATTTTGACGAGAATATCCTCTGTTGAAGACTTGAATGTGTTGGAGCTATTGGCTGTTCTTACTATACTTAACTTGTATTCAGTCAAGGAAAACCACGGAAAAAACCTCTACCAGATTGGTCGGCACCGGTGATCAACCCGAATGCAAGTCTATTGCGTTACCACTGAGTCACCTCCCCCGGTGTTAAATTTGAACACAGCCATAATGCACCTTTTCGTATCTCAGTTGAAAATTGATTTTCTCCACCATTTGAATTTGACTACACAAACGAAATTTTCGCAACACTCGCAATCTGCAGTTTTGCCAAACGTTGAAGACGATCGCCAAGATCTGAGAGGCCCGCAGCAATTAATTTCTTCGTGGCGCGATTAAAATCTCATCCAGCAAGCGGACGAGAGCTCGGCGGAAGTCACACAGCAGACGAGGAATTTATGATGGACGAGCGCACGTCATCAACACGAGTCAGAACGGCTTCTTGCATTTGGAAGTCTTAAAACTGCCAGAATATGAAGCGCTTAATTTTAGATACAGTCACAACACTGTCCAGCGGAAGTTTATTCAACTGGGGCTGGGTTTCAGAAAAAATGCAAAATACGATTCTGAGATCTTGCGATAGGGTTGTAGGGTAGGTTTGTAGTGTTGTATTTCATAACACACTACAAATAAGAGAATGGCGGCCTAAATACATTGTTACTTAATTATGTACGTACAGTCCAATACAAAAAATTTACGCGTTAGGAACGTGACTCTTAGGCCCAATTGTATAAAACTCCCTGACTAAAGATCAACTTTGATCGAAGATCGAAAAGTGAACCGAGTTCAGACACTTCTTCTATTGTATTGTATAAAACTTTTCTGCGATCAATTACCTTGGTTCAAATGCAATCTAAGTTCACGTGAAAAGGATCTGGCAACATCGCATAAACAGGTGAAATATGTGATGCGCGGACCATGTTCTACAAGTTTGTTCAGTGTTGCCAATCTAGCGACTTTAACTCTTTTTCAATAACAATTTCTTTTAAGTTTTATGCGGCTTAAATAGGGATTCAGCGACCTTTTTAGCACCCCATAGTGACAAAATTTAATCTTTCTTTGTTGATTAATGAGAAATCTAGCGACTTTACGTACACACTGTTGGAGACACTGGTTTATTTGTGTAATGTAAATAATGGCGGACAATAAGAAGAAGGTTGACTGTTCTCCAAATTGTTATCATGTTATGGTGTTTGATACTGCTAAACATAATAAAGCTTTATAAAACGACAAATTGAAAATTTATGAATGTACCTATCACATCCATTAATAATTAATGGTTGTTATAAACATAATATAATTATAGGTTATGTTATTTGATACTGCTGAACACGATAGAGCCTTATAAAATGTACGATTGTTTGTGTATTAAGGCAAGAAATTGAAAAAAATATATATAAGTGTAACTACCATATCTATTAATATCAATAATAATAATTATCCGTGGCGCTACAGCCCGTGAAGGGCCTAGACCGACCAGCCGGCTGCTGGCCTCACGCCCACATGCCGAAGCAGAGGTGGACGATCATCCAACCAGAATGGAGGTATCGTGTGGTTAGCACGATGATCCCCCCAGCCGTTATAGCTGGTATTCGCAACCGGATTTCGCTACCTATCGTAGCTCCCCAAGTGCATCACGATGCTGGGTGGGCACCGGTCCCATACACTGGCCGAAACTTCATGAGAAAATTTCTTCCCCCATGAGGAATCGAACCAGCGCGCATTCCGTAACGCGAGTCCTAGGCGAGACGCCTTAGACCGCGACGCCATGGCATGGGACATTAATATCAATAACAATGGTTATTCTATTTGCCACTCGTATATTTCAAACAGAAAAGAAATAACTGAACTTGGATCATCTAACTTAATCGGAGAAATTTCTTCAGTCAAAGTTGACTTTAGTCTGAGACAAAATCTCACATTAGACTTTATACAACAACACAAAACTCCAAGTTCAGCTAGAACAAGGATCAATTTAACCTCTGAACTAAGATTAAATGGTTTATACAATCGGCCCTTACAGTCACACAGTACCCAAACGCATTAAGTTACGAACGCACTGACCACTGTGTTGTGTAGATCGAGGGGAATGGGAGATTGAGAGTGCAGTTACTCCTTGTCTCAACATGTAAACTTTCAGTCACAGTAGGACACAAAATAAATGTTCACGTTTACAAATATAATACCTAATACATAGCCTACAGTGCATTTCTAGTACAAAAAATAATTGCCAAACATTACGCCATGTTTCAATTTATATTGTACTGTACAAGTTGGTAACAATACAAAATAATCATGTGTGTGTGAGCAGAAAAGAAAAAAAATATATACGGTACTTACATAAAATATATTTCTTCACAATTCAATGCACCGAATTACAAGGTACATTCGCAACGTAACACAAGAAATCTTTTTTGAAGAAACGCTTTGAAATGTTGTTGAAAGAGATGTTGGCATGTATCCACATTATACACAAATCTCGATGAAATTCTTTTTCATGTTTTATGTCTGATTTTTGATGTTGAAATCCAGTTTTGACTGTATAATTAAATATTTTCCATGTACCTTTTGCTATTACACTGCTTTTGAAAGAATCTAGTTCTATCTGTCCTTATACTTTTTTAACAATTTACAAAATTCAGTGCTTTTTTATTTTTTATTTATTTATTTATTTATTTTTAATAATGAAATATTCCTTTCCGAAATTCTCTATAAGTTCGTTGTCAAGGGAACGCTTGGTGCTTTTAATTTTCGACACGTTTCTCAGTGCTGTGAATTATAAAACAGCGAAATTAACAAATTCAAATTCAAATTTCTTTACAATTTACAATTTACATTTGAATTTACATTTGGATAGATACCCGAAATGAGCATATGCTCGTGCTCGGGTACAGTCCAGTAGTCTACATAAATTTTACAGGGTTCAAATAATAATGCTGATGATATAAAATAATAGTAACAATAATACTTACTTACTTACTGGCTTTTAAGGAACCCGAAGGTTCATTGCCGCCCTCACATAAGCCCGCCAGCGGTCCCTATCCTGTGCAAGATTAATCCAGTCTCTATCATCATACCCCACCTCCCTCAAATCCATTTTAATATTATCCTCCCATCTACGTCTCGGCCTCCCTAAAGGTCTTTTTCCCTCCGGTCTCCCAACTAACACTCTATATGCATTTCTGGATTCGCCCATACGTGCTACATGCCCTGCCCATCTCAAACGTCTGGACAATAATAATAATAATAATAATAATAATAATAATAATAATAATAACAGAATAGTCGTGACAGAGATGATACATAGATTGAAATAAAAATAATTCATTAATAATAATAATAATAATAATAATAATAATAATAATAATAATAATAGAATAATCGTGACAGAAATGATACAAAGATTGTAATACAAAATAATTCATTAATAATAATAATAATAATAATAATAATAATAATAATAATAGTGATAAATCAAAAATATTTACAATAATAAAATAAATACTAAGACGGATAAAATAAAATATAAAACCACTAGCGAGAGTTAACACAACTTAAATAAGCATATAGCCTAATAACCGGAAAAAATGCCAAACTCGAAAATCAACAGAAAAGTTCATTGTATCGCAGACGACAGCAACCGCCGTATTGACATGGTGTTGTGCATTATTGGTAGTAGGGGGGAGCTGAATGACTACGTTACTGCCGTTCTCTCCGAATCTTCTCGTACAATGATGGGAAGTTAATGCTGTAAAAACAAAATGTCTACGAGTCAAACTGTTCATTATTACCAGGATAACAGTAACACAAATATGCATGTACAAATAATCATATAAAAAAAGGTAAAGGTATCCCCGTAACATGCTATGAAGGCACTTGGGGGGCATGGAGGTAGAGCCCCATGCTTTCCATGACCTCGGCACTAGAATGAGGTGGTGTGGTCGGCACCACGCTCTGACCGCCTTTTACCCCCGGGAAAGACACGGTACTCAATTTTATAGGAGGCTGAGTGAACCTTGTGGCCGTTCTGAAAGTTTGGCAACGAGAAAAAAATCCTGTTACCACCTGGAATCGAACTCCGGACCTTCCAATCATATAAATAAATTAAAAGAAATAACATATATTATTTATTTACTCACAGGATCTCAAGTACGTGTGGTTATTGCAAGGACCCACGCCAAGCAGAATTAGAAAGGTGGTAATGTGATTTCTTACGAAACCAACTGTACTTTCACAGTGCCATCTCGCCCCACGGGGCATGAAGTCATGTTCCAAACTTCAGTCTCGCGAATCGGTGACCCTAGGCTGCAGTCTGGCTATTTGTGTTGTATTGTCGTACAAAAGAGGTAATACTCAAAGATTCTACAGTCCGCCACTGGGTCTGTCGTGATTATTTATCAACATAACCGCTCGCATGTGCTTCTCAAACAGTAGTCTTATATTTTCCGGCCACATCTGAGCATGATGGTCCATGGAACATAATGACTTATTGAGAACTAACGGTTCTTTACTAAATAAAAACAAACTAACGGAAATAAAATTTCAATTTATAAAAATTGGAAATTTATCTTTTGAAGAGGTGGAGAAGTTCAAATGTCTTGGAGCAACAGTAACAAATATAAATGATACTCGGGAGGAAATTAAACACAGAAGAAATATGGGAAATGCCTGTTATTATTCGGTTGAGAAGCTTTTATCATCCAGTCTGCTGTCAAAAAATCTGAAAATTAGAACTTATAAAACAGTTATATTACCGGTTGTTCTTTATGGTTGTGAAACTTGGACTCCCACTTTGAGAGAGGAACATAGGTTAAGGGTGTTTGAGAATAAGGTGCTTAGGAAAATATTTGGGGCTAAGAGGGATGAAGTTACAGGAGAATGGAGAAAGTTACACAACACAGAATTGCACGCATTGTATTCTTCACCTGACATAATTAGGAACATTAAATCCAGACGTTTGAGATGGGCAGGGCATGTAGCACGTATGAGCGAATCCAGAAATGAAATATAGAGTGTTAGTTGGGAGGTCGGACGGAAAAAGACCTTTAGGGAGGCCGAGACGTAGATGGGAGGATAATATTAAAATGGATTTCAGGGAGGTGGGATATGATGATAGAGAATGGATTAATCTTGCTCAGGATAGGGGGTCCACGCCTGTGGAGTAACGGTTAGCACGTCTAGCCGCGAAACCAGACGGCCCGGGTTCGATTCCCGGTCGGGGCAAGTTACCTGGTTGAGGTTTTTCCCGGGGTTTTCCCTCAACCCAATACGTGCAAATGCTGGGTAACTTACGGTGTTGGACCCCGGACTCATTTCACCGGCATTATCACCTTCATCTCATTCAGACGCTAAATAACCAAAGCTGTTGATAAAGCGTCGTAAAATAACCTAATAAAATAAAAAAATAGAAAAAATCAGGATAGGGACCAATGGCGGGCTTATGTGAGGGCGGCAATGAACCTCCGGGTTCCTTGTAATTAAGTAAGTATTCAAAGTGTAACCTAGTTTTTTTTATGATTTATTTTTCTTAAAATATCTTATCATAAATTAAATAGTACAGATAATGTGTCTACTAAACGTTTTTGAAACAGTCCTGTTTACAAAATTATGCATCCAATTGAACATTTCCGACAAAATTGTAAGAGCTTAAGGATGTTTATAGAAATATCTTTCCAAATTTCAAGTTACGGAAACTCAGTAAACAAAATAAAATTGTTATCTGAGACCATAAATCGCTTTGTAGCCTAGTCGTAATTTTCTGTCCTCGTCAGGCGGCTTAGCTCCAATCAAATTATGACGGGTATCAATACAACAACTTTGAAATTAGCCGGCATAAACAACGATAACGTTATCGGAGCCGTCAACAGCTGCGAAGCCCGCAGATAGTCGGTCAAAGTCATCCGTGCTTATTCAGCAAGCAGCGCCTGCCTGCCTGCCTTCGATGCAAGCTAGCGAAGCAGTGAAGTTCCTTCTTGCTTAGATAATAACAGATGAGCAGAGAACTCTGTTCGATCCTAGTGCAAGGAGAAAGAAACTGTTTACAATCAACTAACCTACTCTTATTATAGCAAAATTAGTATTTAGACATTAGTATACTGTTATTATGACCACAACACAGTACGAAAAACATAAATATAAAAATTGAAAGTTTTATTTTTTTTATTTTATTGGGTTATTTTACGACGCTGTGTCAACATCTAGGTCATTTAGCGTCTAAATGAAATGAATGTGATAATGCCGGTGAAATGAGTCCGGGGTCCAGCACCGAAAGTTACCCAGCATTTGCTCGTATTGGGTTGAGGGAAAACCCCGGAAAAAACCTCAACCAGGTAACTTGCCCCGACCGGGATTCGAACCCGGGCCACCTGGTTTCGCGGCCAGACGCTCTGACCGTTACTCCACAGGTGTGGACCAAAAATTGAAAATAACATATCCTTTGAAAAGGTGAAAAAATTCAAGTACCTTGGAGCAACAGTAACAAATATAAGTAACACTCGAGAGAAAATTAAACGCAGAATAAATATGAGTAATGCCTGTTATTATTCGGTTGAGAAGTTTTTATCGAATTTAGAAAACAGTTATATTACTGGTTGTTCTGCATGGTTCTGAAGCTTGTACTCCACTTTGGGAGAGAAACAGAGGTTAAGGTTATTCGAGAATAAGGTGCTTAGGAAAATATTTGGGGCTAAGAGGGATGAAGTTACAGGAGAATGGAGAAAGTTACACAACGCAGGGCTGTACGCTTTGAATTCTTCATCCAACATAATTCAGGGGTTTGCCGGAAGAAAGGCGGATAGACCTATACGCCCTTCTTCGGGAAAACGGTTTAAAATGTAGTGAATAATTATAGTAGCGAAATTTTGTTTTGATTGTACTGTACATACCTGCAGGTCAGGGCTGCGTGCGTGTATAACATTTTATTCAGGTGCGTTTTAAAATCTTAGATTGCATGTATCTCAATTCGCCATATTGACGTATACGCCCTTTTTCCGGCAAACCCCTCAATTAGAAACATTAAATTCAGACGTCTGAGATGAGTAGGCCATGAATGAATGAATCCAGAAATGCGTATAAAGTGTTAGTTGAAAGACCTCAGGAAAAATTACCTTTGGAGAGGTCGAGACGTAGACGGGAGGATAATATTAAAATGGATTTGAGAGAGGTGGGGCATGATGGTAGGGGCTGGATTAATCTTGCTCAGGATAGGGACCGATGGCGGGCTTATGTGAGGGCGGCAATGAACCTCCGGGTTCCTTAAAAGTCATTTGTAAGTAACCACTACAAACTACCAACCACCAACACCACCACCACCACCACCACTATTATTAGTAGTAGTAGTAGTAGCAGCAGTAATAGTAGTAGCAACAGTAGTAATAGTAGTAGCAACAGTAGTAATAGTAGTAGCAATAGTAGTTTTAGTAGTAATAGTAGTAGCAACAGTAATAATAGTAGTAGCAACAGTAGTAATAGTAGTAGTTTTAGTAGTAATAGTAGTAGCAACAGTAGTAGTAGCAGTAGTAGTAGTAGTAGTTTTAGTAGTAATAGTAGTAGCAGTAGTAGTAATAGTAGCAGCAGTAGTATTAGTAGTAGCAGTAATAGTATTAGTATTAGTAGTAGTAGTAGTAGCAGCAGTAATAGTATTAGTAGCAGTAATAGTATTAGTAGTAGCAGTAGTAGTATTAGTAGTAGCAGTAGTAGCAGTAATAGTAGTAGCAACAGTAGTAATAGTAGTAGCAACAGTAGTAATAGTAGTAGCAGCAGTAGTAATAGTAGTAGTTTTAGTAGTAATAGTAGTAGCAACAGTAGTAGTAGCAGTAGTAGTAGTAGTAGTAGTTTCAGTAGTAATAGTAGTAGCAGTAGTAGTAATAGTAGTAGCAACAGTAGTAATAGTAGTAGCAGTAGTATTAGTAGTAGCAGTAATAGTATTAGTAGTAGTAGTAGTAGCAGCAGTAATAGTATTAGTAGCAGTAATAGTATTAGTAGTAGCAGTAGTAGTATTAGTAGTAGCAGTAGTAGCAGTAATAGTAGTAGCAACAGTAGTAATAGTAGTAGCACTAGTTGTATTAATAGTTGTAGTTGCAGTACTAGTAGCAGTAGTTGTAGTATTAGTAGTAGTTGTAGTAGTAGTAGTATTCGAACATTAATTTCATTTTTAAAAGAACCGAAAATCGAGACTCCAGCAACAAGTGCCACCACGATCATAATTCTTTCATTAAAGTTATGGCGCGCATCAAGCCAACCTCTGTTTAAATCCTCTGCACTCATTCAGTAGTGTTCGCTAATTTGATATCACCGTTTGCTAGTCGAAGTAAAACTCGGGCCAATTAGAGCAAATTGAATTCAAAAAGCGACATAAATGCTAATTAGTGTGTCCGGATTACGATTATTTCACGCTGATTGCAACATTGTTGTCTGCGAATCGCTGTCGGTTAATTAAGTATTAGCGACCGTTAGCTGAATGTTCGACAACGCCGGAGATAATTATTTTCATACTCCGCTTATGTATCGGAGCGCTGCAGCCATTACATTTATATATAGTTTTAATCCTGTGAAATTCTCAGCGTAGTCATTTGTTTTGCAGAGTAAAACATAGAGTCTATTATGTTATTTATGTTTCCGCAAAGGTCGAACTTCATTTTGTTTAAAGAAAACACAGTAAGAAACTCAATTGTTACGACTCGTGAACCAGTGAGCGTGGTTTTGGCTAAAAAACCGTTCCGAGTGATTATTTTCCAGTACAATGAACATTTAACACCTCAGGGAAACAAACACTATACTTGTTACTGTGTTGTAAAATAGCCCACGGTACAATCAATGCTCAAAATGTACGTTCCAAGAATAAATATATTATTTCTTTTACAACACTACTTATGTGCACATTTGTTACACTGGTGCCCCTCCGATCTCACGAGAAGTGGATGCTTTCTTCATATAGTGTATACATTTTATCTTTCCACGCTCGCAGATGCAGAGCGGACGAGCATTGTACAGAGCAACTGTACACATGCAAGCGTCGAAAGATAAAATGAATGCACTGTACTTGCCACTATTTGCAATAAATATATGCGGATCCTCGCTTTACTTTCCCCCTCCGAAGAAAGTGAGAGTAAGTTTTCTTATCTTAATGTTTTTTTCTTTTTCTTTCCAAATGTCACAAAATTGTTTTGTTTACTTATTATTCTTTATGAATTGATTAGTAGGCCGATCTATCGAACCCTTATTTAGGGCGGCTTTTGTTTAAACAAATTTCATCCCCCTTAAAATGAAATTTAAACCAAAGTCGGTTTTCGACACCTGAACTTCGAGTCTAATGCAAACAAGCGCTGAAAAAGATAATTTGTAAGATTTAGTCTGATATAAGTTACGTTTTATAGTGCTCTCAAATATATTATACAGAGAATTTCAGGGTGTTATTCTTTGAGATATTTCAAACAAAAAAGTTTCGTATAATTTTGCTCTTTTTGCTTCCTTTTCGAGATAAAAATTGTTTTATGTGAAATATTCCATAGCGTGTTTTGGGAAATCCATTGATTGAATTCCCAATATGCTCGTTCAATTTAACCCTTTGAAGTACAAATTAATTCTTTATGTTTTTCATATCATGGCTCATACCAAGGCTTCAACCAATTTTTTCCAACATTTTAAATCTGTACATAATTTCAAAACACTTCTATGTATACTCAAGAGGTGGTTCCTTGGTGGAATATCTATGCCATAAAATTTCGAAAGAAAGAAAACGGTGGTTCTCCTGAATAACCACTATGCTTCAAAGGGTTAAGGGAGCAGTGTACTATGAGTTAGTAAGTTATTTTACGACGCTGTATCAACATCTTAGGTTATTTAGCGTCTGAATGAGATGAAGGTGATAATGCCGGTGGAATGAGTCCGGGGTCCAGCACCGAAAGTTACCCAGCATTTGCTCATATTGGGTTGAGGGCAAACCCCGGAAAAAACCTCAACCAGGTAACTTGCCCCGACCGGGAATCCAACCCGGGCCACCTGGTTTCGCGGCCAGACGCGCTAACCGTTACTCCACAGGTGTGGAAGTGTACTATGATAATAATAATAATAATAATATGATAATAAATGATTGAAGAACTTCAGTTTTGTCCTTTAGTGTACAGAAATTTGATCTGAATGTTGACCGCACTCACGAAGAAACTTCCGGCTGCCTACTTGAATTCGAAGTGAAATCAATTTCTTCATTATCTTGCAATCCCACAATGCTAAGTGTTTACGATGTTTCTTGGTGTCACAGCATTTTTCAAATAATTTTAGTTTCTAATCTCTAGTTTGTTTGTTTGGCACAGCTTACAAAATATAAAGGCTAGTCCTCATTCGAAGAAAAATTCTACTTCAAAATTCCTCCACCAAGTATTTACTTGTAAAGGTCTCCACACACCGACGCGGGACGCGGGAGTGACAGCGAAACTTGTAATCCCGCGATCGCTTCGAAATTCGTCGTTGTCTTCACACCAAAGCGGGATGCAGTTGCGAATAGGATGCTGCTTGTATAGTACGTCCGCTCAAATGAGAGCCACTTGCACCTACCTTGAGCGGGAGGCGTCAGGTGTTTCTGTCTTGAAGCTCGTGGCTGCTTGTTGGTACGCCAGCGCTGTTGACAGATATAAGTCGATGCTCCGAGAACAAGTTCATATAGTATTCGGTTTCAGACGAGTTCGCAAATATAATGCAGTTAGCTCAGAACAAGGAAGATGACAGTAAATGTATATTCTGTCTTTTGTGTTCCATATAATATACTTGTAAATCAAAAATAAAATAGCTCCAACGTCAAATAAACTTCTCAATGCAATTGCGTAATAAAACACAAGGCACCCAATATGAGTTTCCGTACCAAAGAAATACTTTAATGGAACTATTACATTTTAATGGGGTTTAAATATAAAACTAATGGATCTCAACCAGCAGCAATAGAATCATTATGAATACGGATGTGGCGTTCCTCGTATTTACAGAATACACAATATTATCGACAACAGGGTTATGAAGAAGTAGGCCTATAATTAGACGAAACATGGTATGATACCCATGACGGAGTAAAGTGTCGTTGGTCAGATGGCTCAAGTTGCTGTGATGGCAATTTTTCTTCAGGTAAAAGACAACGAATGGTAATTTCACATGCGAGGGGAAGAAATGATTTCATTCCAGGAGCATTATTCCTTACCCACCAAAGTATGTGTGATGCCCCGGCTGATTATCGTGGGACTATGAATTCTAAAATCTTTGAAGAATGGTTTGAGGAATGTTTGCTAAAACGATTGGAAGAACCGTCTGTCATCATTATGGATAATGCCCCATGCCATTCCCGTATTGTGAATTCTGTACCTATCACTAGATCAACAATAGATGTCATTAAAACGTGAAAATAACATCCCTTTGCCCACGCCAGTCCCAACAACAAAGTTACATCTACTACAAGAGATAAAACGTAGCCATTACAGAAAAAAGATGTATGTAATTGACGAACTATCATCAAAATACGGCCATGTTGTACTACGATTGCCCACCTTTACCATGCCATAGAATTAGTTTGGACGGAACTGAAGAGAAATGTCCGGTCAGAAAATGGATTGGGAAACAAATCTATTCAAGAAGTACGTGATTTAATAGTAAATGTAATGGATGACATGAATAATAAAAAGCATTGGGTAAAGTATATCGAACATGCAAAGACAAAAGAAAGTGATTATCGCTCCTTAAAAGCTAGCTTGGAATCTTGTGTAATTGATTTAAATAGTGACTCAACAGACTCTGAATAGGAGGTGTTTGTTTTATTTCTGTATTTACAAGACGCACACGAAGGTTCACTTCAGTCTTCAGAAGGGAGAGATGGCAACGCAGCGTTGTTTACATGGAACCTGCTCGGAGTCGCGTGCCTACTCGCTTCCTGCGGTAAGTGTGTCCAATCGCACGTTCCAAGTGGCTCTCATTTGAGCGGACGTACTATAGTTGCCGAAGATGATCATAGGTTCGTTCATATAGTGCTACACTCTTGCTGTCGCAGCAGAACCGTTGTTAACCGAAACTCCGGTTAAGAGAACAGACATTATTTTTGTATTACAATATGTTCTCATTCATTACTGTGCCCTCTGTGGCTTTCACAAAAACTGATCGTGAAAAATTTGTAAAGTTTTCTTTAACACGCATCCTCTAATACAGTGGTATTCAATCCATGATTGCCTTGATTATGTATGTTAAAAGGTAACATATTTATTTTATTATACTTGTTGATAATTATTGCAATATATAATAGTTTTTTTTGCAACATCAATTCTGGTTTTTTCTTGCTTGAATAACATTTTACGTAAATTATTAGTATTATTATTGCATCAATAACTACTGTATAATAATAACAATAATAATAATAATAATAATAATAATAATAATAATAATAATAATAATAATAATAATAATGTCTGAAAGTAGAAGACACCGGTAGTTCACTTTCACAATTAAAACGAATTAGAGAGAACGAAATCTGAATGAAAAACACGTAATTGAAAAGAATCAATTTTCCAAAGTAAATGAACCAGATAAAGAATGTAGTTTGAAAGCAACATTTTTAATTTAACAAATCCAGACTTACGAGAAACAAAATTGTAAATTTAATTAAATCAGACTGAAAATCTGTATATTATTATTTAACACGTCATCAATAAATCTCAAATAAAACTGAAATATGCTTGGCATGTTTACAATCTTCGTACTCAATCAGTAATGCAAAATTAATTAAAGAATTTTCACGATACACAGTATTTAGTAATAGAATTGCGAGGCGAACCTAGCGGCAGAAATTGTAATAACGCTCCGAGACGCACATCTCGTAAGCACAGAGCCCGTAGATACGGATTCTGGTAAGCAACACTCCTAACGCACTCTATTAACTGTTCAGTCGCCATTGCCAAAATGAATGCGGGACGCGGGAAAACGCTGCTTGCAGCGAACTGCAAGTAGAACCATGGATAAATATATAATAGGATGCGAAACTGCGGTCAGCACCATCTGGATTTGGGGGTCAGAAATAAGGTGATCAGCGCACAACGTCGTAGGTGGTGAACATCAGAACTACGTGTTGGGTACATTACCCAGAGTTCTCTATTTATCCGTTCGAGATATTGCTGTACGGGAGAGTCGAGAACACGAGATGGCGAGCTGAAACTTGCTAATAAGTGAACATAAAGTGATACGTGTGTGTATAAGCAGTGTATGTTAAACAGTGATGTTTATGGACGTTGTAAAAATAGTGTTGTTGAATGTATTGTAAAGTAATAGTAATATAATAAATTGAACTATCTATGTAGTTCTTGCAGACTTTTCCATTGTGCTGTACAGTAAATACCCAAAGAATACAATCCCAATTATCTAACCTTTTGCTTTATTTTTTGTCTCTGTCTGGTTATATTTTAATCGGGTAGTGTAAAACACATCGTCTCTTTTATCTTCCTGTTGGCTCCGGTAAGAATTTTCAGTAGAAGCTGCTGTGAGGAATAAAACTGTAAATGTTTTATTTTAAATTGGGTTAGTTTTGAATATCGATGAGGGTGGGAGGGAATGCTTTCTGCACAGTTTGACATTTTCGTCACCAGGTGCGCTGCTAAATGCATGGAGTAATTACTCTTTTCGCTACTTGGTGCGCTGCTAGATCTAATAACGCCCCTCCAACAAACATATGGCAGCAAGATCAATTTCTACAACAGCGCCTCTAGTATGTGTTATGAGAAACTCAGTAAGTTTCGCATCCTATTATATATTTATCCATGGTAGAACGCTGCAGTCCCGCCACCTAGGCGGGATTGTGTCGCTGCGGTGTGAATGGATTCATAACCCGCTGTACTCACAATAATTTTCGTCAGTTTCGCATTCGCTACCGGTCCCCAGTCCCGCGTCGGTGTGCGCAGACCTTAAGGGGAATTGGACGTTATCGCATGCAAAGTAATGGTAAAAATAGCCTATCTTCAAGCAGTCATAAATGTAATACTATTTATCACAGCTCTTTCATTTTTTTAGTGATATATGTATAAACATTAAGCTTTAAAATGAAAAAATAATGATTAATCTAGTGTAAATTTTACTCTTAAATTAATTTTTGAATTTAAATATTTTTTTATATAAATTCACTACATACCTGTGATTAGGTACACTCTATTCACTTATCATAGCACACATTGCATTAAAATTTTGCCCACTTACTGCTAATAGATACTAAAACATACCCTACTAAAATTATTAAAATATCTGTAATACATACTAGGTTCAAAAAGTTCCCGGAATTTGCTAGCATCATAGAAACAACGTACCTTAAACAGTATTCTACAGCATTCCCTTCAAAATAGTTGCCTTCCGCAACAACACACTTTTGCCAACGCGTGTAGAGTTCCTGGAAGCAGGCCTGGAAGCCATTTTGTGAAACCCGTCTTAGTGCTCTCGTCGCGTTTGCGATAACCTCTTCAGCATTGAATCTCCGTCCTTTCAGATGACTTTTCAGACGGGGAAACAGAAAGTAATCAGGTGGTGAGAGATCAGGAGAGTATGGTGGGTGATCCAAAGCAGTTATGTTGTGCCTGGCAAGAAAATTCTTTACAATAATTGCGCGATGAGCAGGTGCATTGTCATGCATAAGGAACCAGTTGTTTTCTACCCACTTTTCTGGACGTTTCCTTCTCACTGCGTCCCAGAGGCGACGGAGGGTTTCTACGTACAATTCTTTCGTTACAGTACTTCCTTCTGGAATGAACTCATGGTGCATGAGACCCTGAGAGTCGAAGAAAACTTCCAACATAACTTTGCTTTAAGTGTGCTTAAATGCGACAGGCTCATGTCAGTAGATTTACTGGCATGTGAAAGAACTCCTGCGGGACAAAATTCCGGCACATCCGGCGACGCTGATATAACCTCTGCAGTTGCGAGCGTCGTTAAATAAAACATAACATTTAAAATAACTTTGCCTTTGGAAGTGTCCCTAGGAAATTTTTGCTTCCGAGGAGATGTTTTCGATTTCCACTCAGATGACTGTCGTTTAGGGACTGGGTCGTACAAGTAGCACCAGTTTCATTTTGTTTAAGAAATCACCATCTTCATCAGCCATACTGATCATGTCCCCAGCAAAACACAGAACTTGATGTTTGTACTTTGCTCTGTGGACATAATTACAAAATGCGACGAACAAACAAAACACTATGATAAACAATTGCCTACAACTCAAAACCAATAATTGCCATTATCAGCAAACTTTAAGGAAATGACATCATGAATGTTACCAACAAAACAAATGTATAATATCCCTTGTTATATATTAATACGAAAAATGGTAGTAAAATTCCGGGAACTTTTTGAACCTAGTAGTATTATGAGCTTAGGGCTTATACTAATCTTCGTCAATTTCTTTTTAATTTATTGATGATGATGATTGCTATAAGCCCTATGCCCATAATATAGACAGATACATGAATAATTTTAGTAGGGTATGTTTTAGTATATATTAGCAGTAAGTGGTCAAATTTTCAATTCAGTATGTGCTATAATAAGTGACTAGAGTGTACCTAATCATAGACATGTAGTGAATTTATAAAATAAATGTGTTTAATTAAAAAAATTAATTTAAGGATAAAGATTTACTCTAGAGTAACCATTCTTTTTCATTTTAAAGCTTAATATGTATACACACATAGCTAACAAAAATGAAAGACCTCTGATAAATAGTATTATATTTATGACTGCTTGAAGATAGGCTATTTTTACCATTATTTTGCATGCGATAACGACCAACTCCCCTTAATTCAAAATACCTAATTTAAAAATCTAAAAATCCCATTACACTAAAATATATATATATATATATATATATATATATATATATATATATATATATCAGACATACTCCGACTAAGCGCTTACCTTTTAATATTCTGAATTCAATTGGATTCCACATAACTACTATTTACTCGTCCGTTTTCTCGAGATCAGATCACAGGCTGTTCTGGACTGTGTCCTATTGTGTGTGAACTAAATGTAACGTGAACGCAAAGTATGAGTGACTGTAACTCAAACTCACTACGCGACTTTGTTCACTCAAACCATTTGCCTCAGCCACGCACACAGGAGAAGGTCGGAACTTCCGAGCTTATATGTTACCGTCCTGTATAAAATTTGTTACTGCAAACACCGGAAGTGTAAGGAGGTATCTCGTCCCTTATGCTAGCCCTGAATACTCCCAAAAATCTCGCTTGACCTGACATCTGAAGATTTTCAAATCGCTAGTCTATGACAGCCCGCCAACGGAAGACACTCCACTGTCCCCAGGGATGGTGGGAAGACTTTCTGACACGTCTTAAGTAAACGCCTCCCTTAAAAGCTTCTATCTACGTGGTTCACCCATACTGTGCTACCAGGTAGGTACAGCCAACATTGTGCTTTCATTTATACATTTATGACGCATTACGCAGCTGAACTTCAACTCGCAAAACACTTTTCGATATACAGTATTAATTAACATACAAGCTCACTTCCACAATATCCATACATCCCCACCCACATGCGACAGTAATCAAGAAGACAAATTATAAGCCGAAGTTGCTGAACTCGACAAATGTTTAGCAAAGAATTCCACAAAGAGTGTGATGATTTAATTTACACTTAGATTTGGATATTGTCCCACAGTCTCTGACAAAGTCAGAGAAAGAATTCCAGAGCCATGGAAGCGATATACTGAAAGATGACGAGTAGAAACATGTTCTGTGCAGAGAAACAGAGAGAAGGCACATGTTCAGGGGTTCCAGATAGTGAAAAGTCAACAAAACTAGATGCTAGGTAAGTGGGCGTGAAGGTGTGGATGATTTTAAATAGTAATAATAAGAGGTAATTGAAAATCCTTCTTTCTTTAAGTGAATCCCAAGAAAACAATTTACTTACTTACTTACTGGCATTTAAGGAACCCGGAGGTTCATTGCCGCCCTCACATAAGCCCGCCATTGGTCCCTATCCTGAGCAAGATTAATCCATTCTCTATCATCATATCCCACCTCCCTCAAATCCATTTTAATATTAACCTCCCACCTACGTCTCGGTCTTCCTAAAGGTCGTTTTCCCTCCAGCCTCCCAACTAACACTCTATATGAATTTCTGGATTCGCCCATACGTGCTACATGCCCTGCCCATCTCAAACGTCTGGATTTAATGTTCCTAATTATGTCAGGTGAAGAATACAATGCGTGCAGTTCTGTGTTGTGTAACTTTCTCCATTCTTCTGTAACTTCATCGCTCTTGGCCCCAAATATTTTCCTAAGCACTTTATTCTCAAACACCCTTAACCTGTGTTACTCTCTCAAAGTGAGAGTCCAAGTTTCACAAACATACAGAACAACCGGTAATATAACTGTATTATAAATTCTTTCAAATTTTTTGACAGCAGACTGGATGATAAAAGTTTCTCAATCGAATAATAACAGGCATTTCCCATATTTATTCTGTGTTTAATTTCTTAGAGGCGGCGTTATTTGACGGAATTTTGTTACAAATGAAACGAACGCAAGTCTTGTGAACACGCTGTACTATGAACAAGTTTACTATTCTCGCAGAAAATTGTTTCTAAATCTCATCTGAAAATTTGAAGTAGGCTACTCTTCTAACTTGGCATTCGTCTTAGTAATTAAAGAAGCATAATCCACTACAACACAGTTTTCAGATGTGTTATGCAGATGAAACCAAAGATGTGATTTGTCGTTTATATCCATGTAGTCTAAAAATCCAGTTTCAACGAGTCACTGAGCTCGAAACTGTTTAATAATTTGACATTTTAATCAGCACCATTCCATCTTCCCGGCGGCCATGGAGGCCACACGCACTAACAATAGCGGAGCGAAATTATAACACAGAGTCACTTACCGAGAGGCGATATAAATCACGGGGAGCTGCAGGCCCTTCATATGTTTTATGACTTCATTGAACATTAGCGTCGGTATCCATTCTTTTGTTTAAGGCCGCCCAACGAAGTAAACCCTTTGATGCGATCTGCTTTAAAGCCTGGAGCTGTTTTGTGTGTAGAGCTGATAATACACACATATCAGAGCCACACCAACAATGTTATTTTCAACGATGCCCTGTAAAGCGATGGAAATGAGAGGTCAAACTTTCTATCCTACAAAAAATGCGTCCGCTATCCAATGAAACAGAGGAAGTGGCGCAGATTCTCTATCGTTAAGAAAGGAGTGCAAAGGCCACATTATTCCTAATCAAGAGTCCGTCTGTACCTCAATATAAATAACTTTGTACAGAGAATTGTAAAACGTTGATGCTTCATCATATTCGTGAAGAAATCAGTAACAAATTTATCTGTAGTAATGTCACGAGAGGTCTGAGATTTGCCGATAAATCCACGAGCGAAGCAAGTGGATTTATCTGGGAAATCTCAGACCTCGAGTGACATTTATTAGGACTATTTCGTAAATGAAATAAAAAGGTAAATAATATATCACTAAAATTCGTTCACAAAATGTTAATAATTCTATATTAACGAATACTTAACCTATTCAGACATTGTGAAGTTGAAATACTCGTAGATGAATATCGATTACTGTAATAAAGAAATTCGGTGTTATTATTCAGTAATGCCAATTGCGAAAAGCGAAATACAGGTTTAACAATATTAATTACATGTACTGCACTTTTCTCTTATTATTATAACAAATACATTTTCATTATCTGCTGAAATCATAATTTAATTTAACAGTAACAGTGGGGACAGCTATATACCAATGCTTATGTATTCACAGCGAGACATGTTGCTACACAGTGAAGCCATCTCTGTATAGATAGGCCTAATTAAAACACGAATTTTATTACGCCATACGGAAGGCAGTTTGATCAAAGACCTTATTATTACTATGCAAGGTCTTTGGATCTGATATGCGATGATGTTACATAAATTTGAACATCTGACTTTCTATTAATTGTTTCATTTCATTCACAACATACAAATTATATAGGCTACAATTATAGGTTAAGTTACCTGTGGGAGCAGGACCGATGTCACCTGTGCCTTATTTCGACCGTTACAATCAGTGCAACACGAAAGCATTTTTATAGCTCGACAAACGCATTCTCGCTGTAGTGTGTAACGGAACTAAAGCTGCATCTGCACAGTTCAATATTCCAATCGCGTATGTGTGCAATCTGGGAAGAATATTGAAAGAATAAAGTTTAAAAGGTGCATGAAGATTTTGTGTCTACATGGTGCGCCGTTTTGAACGTAGTCTTCACTGCGTCATATAAACGAAATAGTCAACAGTAATCTCACTAGAGGTTTTGATTTATCTAGAGAAAATCAAATCGTCATTTTCAGTTGACTGTCTATGCTGTAAACAAATGACGATCGCAAAGCATGTTTATAGTACCGTAAAGAGTTTGCAGTTTGAAGTGTTGGCAAACAAAGAAACAAATGGTAGAGAGGTGATAAAAACAGAAGAAATTATATAAAGATTAGAAGAAATAAAGTACTCTAATACAATAAAATAGATATTAATTGACTTACTAACACTCTATTTTACTAATGTTACCTTCACCAAACTGCTTGAACGGAGCCGCCATTATCAGTCGACTATCTATGTGGGAAACAAATTACGATCGCAAAGTATTTTTATAGTACCGTAAAGAATTTGCAGTTTGAAATGTTAGCAAACAAAGAAACAAATTCTAGGGTAGTGATAAAAACAAACAAATGCTAGGGAAGCGATAAAATTAAACAAATACCAGGGAAGCGATAAAGCTGTGTGATAAGCAGCCATGATTGGTTGAAAGACGTCCCTTCGTATCGTTTTATTGGTCAAAAATAGTATGACGTAGTAAAAGTATAATACTTAGTTACTTACTTACTTACTGGCTTTTAAGGACCCCGGAGGTTCATTGCCGCCTTCACACAAGCTCGCCATTGGTCCCTATCCTGAGCAAGATTAATCCATTCTCTATTATCATATCCCACTTACCTCAAATCCATTTTAATATTATCTTCCTATCTACGTCTCGGCCTCCCTAAAGGTCTTTTTCCCTCCGGTCTCCCAACTAACACTCTATATGCATTTCTGGATTCGTCCATACGTGCTACATGCCCTGCTCATCTCAAACGTCTGGATTTTATGTTCCTAATTATGTCAGGTGAAGAATACAATGCGTGCAGTTCTGTGTTGTGTAACTTTCTCCATTCTCCTGTAACTTCATCCCTCTTAGCCCCAAATATTTTCATAAGCACATTATTCTCAAATACCCTTAACCTATGTTCCTCTCTCAAAGTGAGAGTCCAAGTTTCACAACCATACACAACAACCGGTAATATAATTGTTTTATAAATTCTAACTTTCAGATTTTTTGATAGCAGACTGGAGGATAAAAGCTTCTCAACCGAATAATAACAGGCATTTCCCATATTTATTCTGTGTGAGAGTCCAAGAGTAAAAGTATAATAGTCAAAATAAAAAAAAGGAGTTCTCTGCTGGATCTAATGCAGAATTTTCTGTATATTCGGTGAACATTCTTTAAAGACATAGAAAATTAAGTTGTGTGTGACATTGCTGTCTCTTGTCCAAGGAAAAGTATTCTTAAAACGACAGTTCGCACAGTGTCTTTCTCTCTTCCGTTTCATATCCAGAATTTCTCTTATAATGGCATTGATTTTAAAGTTTTGTCCGTCCTTTTAACACTGACAGTCTCATGGCACAGGTCACTAGAATGTGTACGTACAAACCAGGTTCAGGTCCCTTACAGTCAAAAAACGTGACCACCATCACCTTCCCTGCAGATTTCGCTTTCTTTTCGGTGTTGGCGAACCTGGCGATTTCCACATTGTGCTGGCTTGTTTTCCTTGAGGATCATAATGATGCGGCCATGACTCATCACCAGTGATAACTGATTCCAGAAATAAGAGGCGATTCTCAAGGACCTGACAAAGAAGGCCTCCATCATGTGTTCGAGAATTGGAAGAACTATAAACAAGTGCATTCAAGTAGAAGGGGAATACATTGAAAAATATCGTGTGAATATTGAGGTAGAGTAATAAACAGCTGCGAAAAAAAGAATCAGTCTCAGTCTTCCTTGATAAGCTCTCCTACACGCCAAAATATGCGAAATTTACGGTGCAGAGGTAAAAAAATTATCATTTTTTCTATAGAAGAATAGCATATTTCGATATAACAGAATTTCACAATACTACTTACTTACAAGCTTTTAAGGAACCCGGAGGTTCATTGCCGCCCTCACATAAGCCCATCATCGGTCCCTATCCTGAGCAAGAGTAATCCAGTCTCTACCATCATATCCCACCTCCCTCAAATCCATTTTAATATTATCTTCCCATCTACGTCTCTGCCTCCCCAAAGGTCTTTTCCCCTCTGGCCTCTCAACTAACACTCTATATGCATTTCTGGATTCGTCCATACGTGCTACATGCCCTGCCCATCTCAAACGTCTCGATTTAATGTTCCTAATTATGTCAGGTGAAGAATACAATGCGTCCAGCTCTGCGTTGTGTAACTTTCTCCATTCTCCTGTAACTTCATCCCTGTTAGTCCCAAATATTTTCCTAAGAACCTTATTGTCAAAAAAACTCAATCTCTGTTCCTCTCTCAAAGTGAGAGTCCAAGTTTCACACCCATACAGAACAACCGGTAATATAACCGTTTCATAAATTCTGACTTTCAGATTTTCTGACTAGATGACAAAAGCTTCTCAACCGAATAATAACACGCATTTCCCATATTTATTCTGAGTTTAATTTCCTCCCGAGTGTCATTTATATTTGTTACTGTTACTCCAAGATATTTGAATTTTTCCGCCTCTTCGAAGATAAATCTCCAACTTTTATAGTTCCATTTCGTACAATATTCTGATCACGCGACATAATCATATACTTAGTCTTTTCGGAATTTACTTCCAACCCTATCTCTTTACTTGCTTCAAGTAGAATTTCCGCGTTTTCCCTAATCGTTTGTGGATTTTCTCCTAGCATATTCACGTCATCCGCATAGACAAGAAGCTGATGTAACCCATTCAACTCCAAACCCTGTCTATAATCCTGAACTTTCCTAATGGCATATTCTAGAGCTAAGTTAAAAAGTAAAGGTGATAGTGCATCTCCCTGCTTTAGCCCGCAGTGAATTGAAAAAGCATCAGATAGATACTGGCCTATACGGACTCTGCTGTAAGTTTCACTAAGACACATTTTAATTAATCGAACTAGTTTATTGGGAATACCAAATTCAATAAGAATATTATATAAAACTTCTCTCTTAACAGAGTCATACGCCTTTTTGAAATCTATGAATAACTGATGTACTGTAACCTTATACTCCCATTTTTTCTCCAATATCTGTCGAATACAAAAAAATCTGATCAATAGTCGATCTATTACGCCTAAAACCACACTGATGATCCCCAATAATTTCATCTACATATGGAGGTAATCTACAATAATGAAATTATTTCAGAGGTATTTAGGATTTCGTTATATTGATATTTTACTGTATGTCGTAAATAGAATGCGAATGTGCTTAATCTGTACTTCCTGATCCAAGCAGAATGAGTTACATTTCTACTGCTGCTGCTATTGTACTATAATGACGTCTACTGTTATTAGTTTAGTAATGTAAATTGGTGTTCGTTATTTCTTTGAACTTGACTCAAAGTAGCAATAGCCACTTTCGTGTGCTGCTGGTTTTCGATATATGAAGCAGATTTGTTAGGTAAAGTACTGCAATAATTTGAACGCGGAGTGCTCATTCAAGAGGTTTCCGCCGCTGAATTTCATGATGGTATATCCTAAAACGGGTGATAAAAATTCATGACGCTTAGCAATGATCTCATATTGGAGTATGGAGAAGGCGGAGCAGTACAGAAATAAATATTCCTGCGCGGTGGCTCTTAAATTCATTTGTTCCGCCGCTTTGTCAGAACGCCGCGGTTGCCAGACATCTCGTAGCTCATTTCTGCTGGACTATTTATCGCGTTTAAGCGCCTGCTAGTCTCGATCTCAACAAATTAATTTGTTTGACATCTTTTCAAACGCAAGATCGGGTTTAGCAGTAGGGGAGAAGTGGGTACAGTGAGACAGGGAGAACAGTGAGACATTTTTTATTAGATGGTAAATTTTGATGTTAAAATGTTGGTAACAGTGGAGTTGTATGTTGCATGAGTAAAGTAACAGTATTTTAATACTTGTTTTGATTCTAGTTATAAAGATGAGTGAAGAAAAAATAATTCGTAATTTTTCACTCTAGAAGTAAAATTTTGGCTTGTGTTTAATTAAGCTTATATTGGATATACAAATTAAATAGAAATATGAATCTTGTGTTACCTAATACTGTGGTATTTGACGTTATGTTTTGCAAAGTTTCGTCTTTCTTGTTTTGATTTTGAAGTGATGGCGCCATTTTTAAACGAACTATGCGTAAAAGGAAGGGTACACTGAGACGTCTCACTGTTCCCATGTACCAATAATTTGCAAAAATAAACTGTAAATATATTACATTTACCGGTAACTAACGCTAAAAATGAACATACTAATAACTAATTTAGGAACTATAGCTTAAAATAGTAGATACATTACATTTTAATAGTTTCTTAAATAAAAAATTATTCAAAAATAATAAAGAATTAAATTAAATTCTTATAACTATAAGCTTCGTTGTCACCAAAAATTCATTTTATTTTTTAGCAAAAGTTTCAAAAGTCATGGAAAATTCACTTTTTCAAATGTTCCAGATGTTCCAATGGTTTCAAATCAGACATCAAAATGATTCTAAATAAGTCTGCACAACATGGCAAGATAAAGAGACAGCAAGCTTTATTTTCTTTTGAAATAAATGTAAATCGTTTCAATGTCCGTTAATAGACACTGTGGTGTCTCACTGTACCCTCCTGAATGGGAACAGTGAGACATTTGCATTTTTTTGACAAACACGCATCATATATTATGTCCGTTATCTATTAACACGCCACCGGCGTGACTCAGTCTGTCAAGGCGCTTGCCTGCCGATCTGAAGTTGCGTCCGGGCGCGGGTTCGATCCCCGCTTGGGCTGTTTACCTGGTTGGGTTTTTTCCGAGGTTTTCCCCAACCGTAATGTGGATGCAAGGTAATCTATGGCGAATCCTCGGCCTCATCTCGCCAAATATCATCTCGCTATCACCAATCTCATCGACGCTAAATAACCTAGTAGTTGATACAGCGTCGTTAAATAACCAACCAAAATAAATAAAAAATCTATTAACATTTCTGTTTATGTATTATTGTACTCCATGTTTTATTGTATATTTCTATTGCACTTGATTTTAAAAATACTTGAAATTTCACTTGCATACATATGTCTTAATATTTTGTGTCTCACTGTACCCACTACTCCCCTACGTTCTTTATTTGTTTATTTCCTTGTTTGTACATAAAAGAGCGAAAAACCATAGAACTTGTCAAAGAAAGAAAGCAAAAACAATAATTAAACCAGAAAACAAAAATTAAAATAGATAAAATTACAATAAGTTCCCTACCCACGCTTCCCTACGCAGAGCACCCCTTACCACTTAGCTTCCTCGGAACACTACCGTCATTAAGCCGACGGGACATTACTGCTCGTAATACAGTATAGGCCATCACTTCGAATTTGATTGTAATTTATATATAGCCAATAGGCTTATTTAAATTCACAACTTCCTCCAGCAATAATAGGGTGATTTTGCCAACTCAGTAAGTTCTTTAGAAATAAGCAAATTTTTTGGCAGATGAATATTTCAACTTTCCCTCTATTACGAGGAGTAAATTCCTCAATTTATTTCTCTTTATAAATAATAATAATAATAATAATAATAATAATAATAATAATAATAATAATAATAATAATAATAATAATAATAAATATAATGACTTATTTATGGTAGGCCTACAGCAGAAAACACACGCTCTATAGCTGCAGAAAAATGTAGGAGGCACAGCATTATCTTCACAAAATTTATCTTAAAAGTATTTATTTCAGTCACTGACTTCACAGCATATGTTTAAGGTGCTACACCTTTACATTACATATTTAAAAGACGTTTTCGTTGGTCTACGCCAACATCATCAGATACGAAGTACAATTCAGCAATATCAGTGCTCTCTACATAATATTTACAAATACAAAACATACGAGTATTTAGTGGCATGCAAAATGAGACATATTAAAAACCAACATTGCTGTGATACACATTGACATTCTATATGACTGCCTTGATTGTCGCTTACTTAAAATACACGTATAAATTACAAAAAAATATTGATTTACATATATATAAATGCAAGTCTTCACATATGAGATAATAAAATGACATGATTTAAAAGTGATAAAAAATAATAACATATAAAACTAAGATAAAAAGTATTATGAATGTGAAGAGTTGCAAAATTACAGTAATTACATTTATTATATTCCTATTTCTGTTTCACAATAATATATATATATATATATATATATATATATATATATATATATATTTCCACCATTCAGAAACGTATGTATCATGACTTGTGTCACATGATTATTTGAATGTTTTTCAAGTTTATATATATATATATATATATATATATATATATATATATGTAAATCAATATTTTGTGTAATTTATACGTGTATTTTAAGTAAGCGACAATCAAGGCAGTCATATTGAATGTCAATGTGTATCACAGCAATGTTGGTTTTTAATATGTCTCATTTTGCATGCCACTAAATATGTTTTGTATTTGTAGATATTATGTAGAGAGCACTGACATTGCTGAAATGTACTTCGTATCTGATGATGTTGGAGACCAACGAAAACGTTCATACGTCTTTTAAACATGTAATGTAAAGGTGTAGCACCTTAAACATATGCTGTGAAGTCAGTGACTGAAATAAATACTTTTAAGATACCGTACAATATAGACTTCTCTGAAAATTAAAAAATGAATTGCAAAATTTCACAAATTTTGTTAAATTTGAGAATATGTATTCGCCCATAGCATTTTTCATTTCAAAAACAGAGTTACAAAATGTCATTAATTTTTAGTGTCTAGGGCAGTGGTGGGCAAAATGAACGCAACCCACAAGACTGGATTTAAGTGGCAACTACATACTGTGGGAGGGGTTGCACTCTACAGTGCAGTGACGGATTTACAGACAGTTGCGCCAATACACTCCTACCTATCATATGTAATTAGAATAGTCCATTCACGTGATATTTAATTAATCATTTTCCAAAGCAATTTCTTGGAAACTGGGATTTATTTCTGTGCATGCTACTTTCAGTTGCGCAAGGAGATGAGCATCGCTTAAGCGGGATCTGTGGCTGGACTTCATAAATTTCATTTTAGAAAACAGCTGTTCGCACTGGTAGGTTGATGGATGCATACCGTCATTTCCCATAACTATGGTCCTGGAACACAACTATGGTCCACGATACAACCATTCAAAGATCATTGTAGAAGTAACATAGACCGTTCGTAGATAGCTGCAGTGACTTGAATTCAAACTACAGTACAGGAAGAATATAGATAAACGAGGTACTACGTTAAGGAGTACAAAATTTGAATAGTTGTATCGTGGACAATAGTTATGTTCAAGGACCATAGTTATGGAAAATGACGGTACTCATTATTTTTGAAGAAAACTGTCTAAGCAGTGGATATGTAGTACTGGACATCTTTTAAAAAAATTTTAGCCCCCAGCAGACTTTCACATTCTGCTTTCCAGTACCTCTAACTGCAATTCTGGAATAACATTTTCAATTTAAACATGAAAAGGTGTGGCAAAAATATTGAAATCTTTCTCCATCCTTTGAAAATCACTGAATCTGTGTTCTTTGAACTCTTATAACAGGTGATCTATTTTAAGAATGTACATATTTAAGTTCTCGTCCTGAATATTTGAAACTGATCCCAAACATGGGGAATGAAAGAACCGCCTTTCTTGTAAGTGTGATATCCTCTCGATTCATATGATTCCGCGAAAGACATTGTATCACTAATGAAGCTCCGAAGTACAGCAATCCAGTATAATCCGCCACGTACACGCGCAGTATTTTCATGGAGTGGGGGAAGGGGAAGGTAGGGGGTAAGTTTGATGTTTCGCTGAGGTCTGACGTCACTGCGGCAATGCCGCAGGAATGCCCACCATTTGTCTACAGAAAGGTACTAGATTTGCATAAAAAGTGCTACCGTATTAAAAATGTTCACAAAGGACTAGCTCTAGTACTAAAGTACTATAGTAGTGGCAACCCTGGCGTCCATTAATAGACCAGGTCGCGACTCACTTTTCAACAGCGCCATCCTCGTTTAGCACGGTAGCTTCTGTAGTCGCAAGTGGTTGCCAACATCAGTGAAGTGTTTGAAATCCCCTTAGCAGTGAAAAGGTAGCAAGCGCAAATTCGCAGTTCACGCTGTCACAGTAGATTATAGGCCTGTACGTACAAGTGAATGAAATAAAAGTGAGCCGTGGTGTAATCCAGTACTGAAATCGATGCTAAGCAAGTTGAACGTTAAGCGAGAAGTCCGTCTTTCATTTCATGTCATTGAACACCAACGACGACCGAAGTAATTTCTGCGCCCTGCAGTATTTTGTTTGGTAAGCACCTTCCTCTCATTTCTCACGCCGTGTTCTCATTTCTCCCCCTCGATATAAAGAATTTTACACAGTTATTTTCTTTCCTGACAAAAATCTTTTTACGAGAAGGGAGAAGATACAAGAAAAGGGGCATTGAGCCGTGTTTAATCCTCCTCTTCGCCGACGTGTTCTAGCAGCTCTTCTTCAACACAGAGCCTTTATTTAAACTTCGTACAGCTATTCAACTTCCAGTTCACAATTTCTCTTCCAATTTGAATGCCTGATCCGATTGGTTAGGCCGATTTACCATATTCGGTTAAATTGGAAATTGAGTTACGAGAAGTGGTAGAATTCACTCCTTATTGGAAGTCACCATATTTCTTTGGTTTTATGTGCGGTTGGAAAATACCTATATGACAGAATTATTTAATAACATTAACTTGACAAGGAATGTCCTAAACGGATGGTGTCACAACTGCAACTTATCACATGCAGTTAACGCAACTGGCATTCTTCAGATTGTTAATTTACGTATTAATTTGAATTTCCTTTCCCATCCCAGCACTTTCGTTATATATAATAGTGAATTATGACCCACTGAAGTTAAAATGGTGAAAATCTCTGTAAAAGTTGACTATCATAGGTAAACAAAATTCCTGTATCTTTAGAATTCCAGTGTATTGCAACAATGATACGAATTCAGTACTTTATTTATTTATTTATTTATTTACTTATTTATTCAATTACTTAGTTACTTATTTATTTATTTACTTAGTTACTTATTTATTTATTTACTAAGTTATTTATTTAATTTATTTAATCTGACAGGATTAAGGCCATAAGGCCTTCTCTTCCATCCTACCACATAGTACATATAAATACGAAAAAGATATACAAACACTGTTGAAAATAATAGGCTACAAATTATATTAAAGCCCTATAGAGGGTCAACAGGGTCAAAAGAACATTATAGAGCTTTCATCGAGCTAATACAACGAAAAGAAAGAAAACAGAGATAGCAATGATGATATTGATAACTGACAATAATAATAATAATAATAATAATAATAATAATAATAATAATAATAATAATAATAATAATAATAATAATAATAATAATAATAAATACATTTCATATTAATTGTCAATTTTACAACAGCATAGTTACAATATTTACTATATGTCATGGGTTAAGCCGAAGTTGCACAACCTGATAGGTGTTCAACAAGCAATTCCATGAACTAGAATGTGATTTTTTAATTTAAATTTGAATTTTGATATTGTTCGACAGTCTCTGACATGGTCAGGGAGAGAGTTCCAGAGGCGTGGAATAGATATGCTGAAAGATGATGAGTAGAAGGATGTTCTGGCAGAGGAATAGAGAGAAGGTACATGTTCCGGGTTCGAGGTAGTGAAAGATAAACAAAACGAGATGCTAGGTAACAGGGTGTGGAAGTGTGGATGATTTTAAATAGTAATTATGGTGGGTGGATAAATTTTGAAAACGGAAGGTGAAATAGAATGAAATGGAGATATGCACAATATGAAAGAGTAGTAAATTTGATGGCCCAATGATTATGGTAACTTATTTAATCAACGACAAATGTGTTATTGAACTGGATTACAACTATGGAAAGATAACTATATTCATTGGCGTCACTATACTAGCATTTGTTTACCACTGGGACTAAGGCAGTCGATTGCAACTCTTCTGACCACCAAGCTAGAAGGAATATAGACAAATGACAGTACTTGCTTTTCTTTTATACACAAAACACTCGCTAGGACTAACCAAACTGCATGGAATGTGTGTAAACATCTGCTTTTGGGACACAACGGGACACGATGTCATTTTTGGCTATATACGGTAGTCAGATAATATGTGGAGAAGTTTACCATATTGGCTACGACTGGTCTTAAGACAAGAGTTAATTTGGTTCGTGAGTCTGTACATATTCCTCCCCAAAGTGATGTTACTCAGCACTAATCGCTGTACTGCTTTTGAATGAACAAATAGGCCTACACGTAGTAAAAAGCTCCAGAATTGGCTATCTGCCGTACATTGTGAGCTGAGCACAACAGTCCTGGCATATAAGTACGCTAGACATCCGGACAACATTGGAGGTTTGTTTTGTGAAGATTTTCCCATTTCTTCTGTCAGTATAGCAGAACTGATTGTCAACCTTACTCTTACGTAGTATTGTATTGTATTTATTAACATTCCATGGTATTCATACATGTTTACAGTTAGAATATGGAACAAGACAAAAAACTTAATACTATTATAAAATCTTAATTTATAGTCACAGTTTAGATGAAATATATATAGACGAGATTTACAATATAGTCTAATAGTACAACACAAAGTTTTAATATCCATTTCATGAAGTGTTATTGAATGTCATGAATTCACCTACAGAATAGAAGGCGTGAGAAATAAGGTACTTCTTTAATTTGGCCCTAAATAATCTTATGTTCTGAGTTTCATTTTTTATATCGATAGGGAGGCTATTAAACATTTTTACTGCCATATAACGTACTCCTTTTTGATAGCACGATAGACTTGCCGATGGAGTATGAAAGTCATTTTTTACGTGTATTTATGCTATGAACTGTTGAATTAGTTACAAAGTTTTCACGATTACATACGAGGAAGATTATTAATGAAAAGATATAGTAACAAGCCATAGGCATTATTTGTAGTTTTTTGAAAATAGCCCTACACGATTCCCTAGATTTGGCACCTACTATTATTCTAATTACTCTTTTTTGTAATAGAAATATATTGTTACTATCTGCGGAATTTCCCCAGAATATTATTCCAAAACTCATTACCGAGTGGAAGTATGCAAAGTATATTGTTTTTGCATAGATCTAATAGCAAAACAAGCTGAATTTAGTTTGGGGGTAATTTCTTTAATATGATTTTTCCAATTTAACACATTATCGATTTTTAAGCCAAGAAATTTGGTTGTCGTTGTTTCTAATAGGAATCTATTGTTAATTATTGCCGTAGAAATTTGCGACGTTGAATTTGGACAGGATTTAAATTGAATTATGTTAGTTTTGTTACAATTTAATACTAATTTATTGACTGAGAACCAGTCACATATTTTGAAGAGAATTTCCTCTGTTGAAGATTGGAATGTGTTGGAGTTATTGGCTTTAATTACTATACTTGTGTCATCTGCAAATAATATGGAATTACCTACATCATTTATTAGGGGGGCAAGATCATTTAAAAAACACTAGAAAAAGTAGGAGGACCCAATATTGAAACTTGAGAAATTCCATTATTAATAGTTCCCCATGTCGATGCAGATTTCATAGTTGTATTGATAGTAGTACAGTTACTTACTACTCAAGTATTTACATCGTGGAGATAAGAGACCAAAAGTAACTTTCTCTGGTTTTTTCTCTTTTTATCTCCACTTCCATCAAAGTGAACAACTACAGCAATTCATCACAAATCTATAAATTTATCTCTGAAATCGAAATCTTCACATCGTTCAAGGTGAAGTAGAATTCAGATATCTATAACGCATTTACGATTTCCTTTTAAAAATTCTACAAAGATGTCAATTTAATTGTCATAAATATTAATGAGGGGGCATAAAAATGTTGTGTAAGCCCGGATGGTTGATGCGTTCTGTCATTAATATAAGAGCGCGAATTTGATTTATCGAACGTCGTGCCGCGCTCACTGGCTTGCAGCCTAATGGACAATCATTAATACTGTTTTTATTATAGAGAAAGGGGAGCGTACTGACGTAGCTGCGAAAAACTCTAGGCTCAGCGAAATTCGAATCCCATTCCAGGCCACAATAAAATACAATTCCACTCCACGGTATGATGTTGCGGCCGTAATGTATAAACTCTGCTTCGTAATCGAAATACCAAATTGTGACAAGGTTTTACTCAGTTATTCGAGACAAACAATTTCAATTTAGGGAGAAAAATAAAAATCTTCAGCATTGTAAGATAATCTCATCAAAGATGAGTCCGCTTATCGGGAAGCTGCTTGATATTAGGCTATGTTACCGAATTCGACTTTATACCTGATGCTGCGTTTTGCATAGACTACTATCCTGTAAAAAAATAAGTCAAGTCCGTCTCTAAGCCTGTATTTTTAATCATACACATATGTATTTCAACACACAGAAGATGATTCAGAAGAAGTTACCGCCACCTACTGAACTTATTTCGTATAAACACGAGTGCTTTTCTCAATAGGCTATTTTCATGTAGTTACATTAATTTGAAGTTGTTGGTAAAATATATTTTTTTCTTTACTCTTAAGGGTAAAATAATATTAAGTTACAAATAGAGAAATATTCAAAAGTGCCATTTCTTTAATTGGCTAGTATTTTGAATCTATGTAAAGATTAATTTTTTCGGCCTACAGAATTATCTCTTATGGTTACTAATTGTTGTTAATAGAGAAAAATTTCTTCCGGCGCCGAGGATCGAACCCGGGACCCCCAGTTCTACGCACTGGGTGCTCTTACCACTGAGCTACGCCGAAGCTGAATCCACGGGGCCGGATCGAATCTTTCTCCTTGTTGGTTCTATCCTTTAGTGACCTTACTCCATATAATTTAAGTTATGTATATTGACAAATATTAAGGGGACACTCCATTAAAAATGACAACTTTTTCACTAATCATTTTTTTTTTCCAAACAAATTTTGGGAACATGTTTACTATGTACTAAAGGACTAACAAAATTTAAATTTTGAACTCCCGAAAGTTTTTTACTTTCGATTTTTTATTTTTTCTATTCTTTTAGAAATATTTTCAAACCCAAGTTTTTAGTAGATCTCAATTCTTAAGCTTCCCCTTTTTGGTTACATTCAAAAGGCATAAAGAAACATTTCTATGCATTTATTTTATGAAATATTTTATTATTTTATTCACTTTTAATTTTTTAAATTTTAATTATGTTATTTTTTCTATAATTCATGAAAAAATATTAATAAAATAAACTAGCAACATTTCTTGCACAATAAATGCATAGAAATATGTAGCTACCTCATAAATACTTGCAGTAAAAATTTAATCCACATTGATTAATATTTGGCATAAAAAGTTGGTATTGATTCAAGAAAAATAAACTTAAGAAAAAAATGAATTTCAAAGCAAAATCAATATTTATGTAATACATAGTGACCTACCTACTAAAATTCTTCTCCGCTGCATTCATCTATTAACTTCAGGAAGCCAACTTTAGAACAAACAGTTACAAGATTTGTAATCATAAATTTATAAAATAGAGTTGTTTAATTAAAAAAATAATTTTGACGGCTCTTTAAATGCCACGTCCTATTACAGCCTTCATTTAAAGACATTTTAAAATATATTTGTAATCAGAATTGATCTAAATCCATTTGCGGTATGAAAATATACATTCTAAAAGACGTGAAATAGCCAATAAAAGGTTTTTTTTTTAATTTCCATGATTTTAAGTGGTGTCTCCCCTTAAGTCATCATGATTCATCACACGAGGAGCACAATCATTTGAGCGACTTAGCGGCCGGCATTCCACTGTTTATATGCACTATCGAGAGTGATCGCTTCCGTCTGCAGTATCGTACAACGCAATGTTATGCTGTCCGTCCCTCTTGCGTACTACTTCGAGCTAGCGAGAGTCAAAACATGATGTGATAACAAGCGGGAGTAGCCATGAAGGGATTTGCCCGATTTTAAAATCGAAACGATGACAGTTCAATTTTTAGCGAAGTGTGCAATAATTTAATTCCTTCTCTAGCCAAGATGGAAAACATAGCTAACTTTACAGGATCTCAAAAGTTCCCAATAAATTATAAGTGCAGATTGTTGCGGAAGAATTACATTTCTGCATGGTGTCGTAGAGAAAGAAGCTATGAATGCAGACTTTTTTAATTACATCTACGTGCAGCGCGGACATTAACTTCTCGTAGTAACGGAGAGGCCCGTATGGCCCGCATCGCTGTAAGCCTTATGATCACAGAATTCATTCAGCACGATAAGATAACGTGTGCGGTGATGAACACAGTGCGTGAATACGTTTTCGAATGCAGGCATAATTATGTAATGTGTGTAATTTGTCTGGCACAGTAGCTTTAGGGAGCGTACAACTTATCTTGTACAGTATAAGTAGACCTAACACATTGAAGAACATCGCTAGAGTCGATTTTAGGGGAGATCACTATATTGAGTTATTTTCAAATAAAAGGTCATTTGTGCAAGTAGAAACTTGTGCGCATTGTTTGTGGGTGATTTGATCCACAGCTACTGAATATTAACAAAATCCTTCAAACAGTTTAAGAGAAAGTATATTAGACAGACATACGAGGTGAGTTTGAAAAATTCGTGGCCTGACATATAGGTGGTATTGAAAACGTGTCAAAAATGCCGCCATTGTTAGCGAACATTTTACATTAGTTCGAGCAGGAAAAGTCATAATTTTCTGTAGACTTCATTTTGTGTAGTTTAATTCTGAAGTTAGTAGAACACTGATACAATGCTAAGCGGGCCTATAGGGACCGAGGGATGTTTTTGTTTTACTGAACTTCAAGACAATGCTAATTAATTTAAAGTTTGTGTGACTGTAACCTATACATATGTTCGTTTGGTTTTACTTTATTTATAGTTTGATTTTTTTTATTACTTTGTTTGTATTTCTGGTGATGTGGAAGAGAAGGCCTGAAGGCCTTAACTACGCCATAATAAATGAATGAATGAATGAATAAATGAATGAATAAATGAATGAATGAATAAATGAATGAATGAATAAATAACTAAACACATAATATATATATATATATATACATACAAATTAAAAAAAAAACATTTATTTGAAAGTAAGGCACGTGATGAAATGTTTTCTTTCGTTGCCAGATCTGCAGTTTTTTTAATTGAGTTAATCCTTTCAGGCATTTGGCTAAGAAGTTCATTAATTCACGTAAAGCTTATTAAAGAAAATTCATTTTGGTTGTCTATAGTTGAGTTTCTGAGATTTCCGAAAAGTCTAACAACCAGTTCAATTTAAAAAAGAAGCAAAAAAGGACAACCCAGGCAACGCCGGGTGCCGTCAGCTAGTATTTAATAAAAAGAAGAATGAGTCCAACAGAAATTGAAGTAACCAGGATGTTACACTGGGGAATCCGCTCCAGCGTTTTCGACTGTGAAAAAAAAAAAAGAGTGGCACTATTTAAACATGGTCGAGAGAGTGTGGAAGACGACTCTCGCAGTCAACGTCCAGTAACAGCAACAAGTGAAGGAATCGTAGAAAAATGCACAATATGGTGTTAAATGACTATGAACTGAAAGTGCGAAAAATTAGCGAGGTTATGCGTCATCTTAACTGAACGAGTTTACCACATCTTCGTCAATATTTTGGGCATGTCCAAGGTCTCTGCAAGGTAGGTTTCACGTTTGTTAACACCGGAACAAAAACACGTCCGATGTCAAATTTCGAGGAATTGTCTGGCTCGATTCGAGAAAAACACACCCGATTTTTTAGGCGGTTTTTGATCACTGATGAAATCTGGATCCACTACTACTGCATAATAAAGAGAGAAAACAACAGTAGGAACAATGCAAGCACTGTGATTCTCCGCCTGCAAAGAAAGAAAAATCTGTTCAAACGGCTGGGAAAGTCATGGCGTCCGGGTTTGGGATTCTAAGGGGACAATCATGATTCACTATCTAACAAAGGGGAGAACAATCTCCGGAGAACACTATTCAAATCTCCTGCAGTAACTGCAAGGGAAAATTCGCAAGAAGAGGTTGAGTATGCCCATCATCACGACAATGCTCCTGCTCACACTATGCAATTGCGGTTGCTGATGTGCACGAACTTTGGTTCGAATAATATTGTTGCCGAATTCCTCCTGCTCAACCAAATCTCGCACCCTCAGATTTCACCCTTTCCAAAAGCTCAAAACTCACTTGGCTGGAGGTTATCGCAGCAGCAGAAGGCTTTTTTGCTGACTCGAGGAATCTGTGTACAAGGAGGGTACAGCAGCATTGCAACATCGGTGGACCAAGTGTGTGAATCTCAGGGGGGATTATGATGAGAAATAAAGTTTTTTTTTTTTTTCGTTGTTGGTAACTCTATAGCATCTATTAGATGCTTTATGGTTGTGCTCACAGATGGAGTTACTTGTCAACAATGTGACGCTGAAACGTGCGTTCAGGTTACTGCCCAGCGACAGCCCTGATGTAGGCTAATTTATTTTTATATCTGTGATGATTGGTTAATTTATATTAACCCGGCACAATCACTCACATTCATACAAATTTCCAGACTCTAGACACCCAGGGAATTCTTCCTCTTCAAGAAAAATTCACCGAGAGCAGAGCCCGGGAATCTAACCCGGGACCTCCTGATCTGGAAGCCAGCATGCTGACCAACAGACCACGGAGGCAGTCAAAGTTTAATTCTTATATCAGGTTATGAACTTTTCAAACAATCCTCGCAAAGACAGACATGCAATCGGTCATAAAACCAAAAATAACTTTTTTGGTATCCGACCACAGTTGCTGGAAACGTAGGTAGGCCTACACTTTGGTGAAACTCTCGAAATAGACTTTCAAAAATGACAAAATATACATATGTTTTTTATTAGAGTATGGCTGAGTTTGAATTTGGTATCTTGGTCGTGAGCGTCAGAGTACTGAAAAACAAAACAAAATATATCTCGTTACCTTCATTCCAATGCTCTCTGTTCACTGCTTGCTGGAAAGTTTTTTTTTTTATTTTATTAGGTTATTTTACGACGCTTTATCAACAGCTTAAGTTATTTAGCGTCTGAATGAGATGAAGATGATAATGCCGGTGAAATGAATCCGGGGTCCAGCACCGAAAGTTACCCAGCATTTCCTCGTATTGGGTCGAGAGAAAACCCAGGAAAAAACCTCAATCAGGTAACTTGCCCCGACCGGGAATCGAACCCGGGCCACCTGGTTTCGCTGCCAGACGCGCTAACTGTTACTCCACAGGTGTGGACTGCTTGAGAGTAAAGTGACAGTTAAGTCATACTTTTTCTCACAGATTAGTAGCAACCTTTTGCTATCTCTCTTCCCCCTTACTGTTTACTGTAACATTGCAGAGGCAGAAATGCATACTCACTTGGCCTAATGAGTAAAACGTAAAGGTCTTGGTAATGAATAACAGAACAGCCTGTATAGTTAGCAGTATGTATTTTTCAAAAAATAACAAATGTAGGCTATGATAACAGGATGTGATAAAATGCTATAAAATGGCAAATTACTGAAGTCACTGGACAACCGAAGGGTGCGCTCAATGTTTACATCACAGGGAAAACTAAAGTACATAAACGTCGGCGGAACTGACATGAAAAGAAGCACAAATTGAAAGTTCGCGTGTGATGAACTTGTGCAGTATTCAGGCACAGCGAAACATGACATTTCTCAAGTCGAATTTCGTACTCTGCAGGATTATCAAACCCATGTGCCTTATTGTGTAATTATGTGAGCGAAAGTGTTGTTTGAATTAATTACATATTTTTTACTAAAATACTATGACAGAATTATGTAAAGATTCTATTTTCAAACTCGTAGACTATATGACAAACTATATATTTTGATAGAAAGGCTATTCACTCACAGTTGTCTGTCCAAGGGCAGGTCCTTCACTGTAAACCCAGTATTCTCCCATCTTCCCTCTTTTCTGCTTTCCTCGTCATCTCCGCAAACGATCCATATATCTTAATGCTGTCTATCATCTGATATCTTTTTCTGCCCCGAACTTTTCTCTTTTTCACCATTCCTTTCAGTACATCTTTCAGTAGGTAGTTTCTTCTCAGCCAGTGACCCAGTCAATTTCATTTTTCTTCCTGACCATTTCAGTATTTTCCTTCTTTACTCACTCTTTACAGCACAACTTAATTTCTTACTTCATCTGTTCATTTCACGCACTCCATTCTTCATCATATCCACATTTCAAATGTTCATATTTCTGGCTTATACAATGCCACACTTCACACAAAGCACTTCACTAGTCTCTTCCTTAGTTCTTTTTCCAAAATTCGCAGAAAATGCTCTTTTTCTATTAAAAGCTTTATTTACCACTGCTATCTTCTTTTTTGACTTTCTGGCAGCAACTCATGTTACTACATATAGGCCTAGTACACTTGAACTCTCCACTTATTCTACTCCTCATTTAGAATTCACACATTCATCTTCTTTATTTTTCTTCCGATAACCATGATGGTCTCCGTCTTGTTGGCATTTATCTTCATCCCATACTGTTCACAGCTGTCATTTAGCTCTAGCAGCATATCCCTTAGTATCGTCTCCTCTTCTGCTAACAACGTCACATCAGTAAATCTTAGCACTTTATTCGTATTCCTTTTGCTATCACCTCTCCCATGTTCTGAAAAAAGTAATTCACTAAATGTTTTTAGTAGGTTATTTTACGACGCTGTATCAACATCTTAGGTTATTTAGCGTCTGAATGAGTTGAAGGTGATAATACCGGTGAAATGAGTCCGGGGTCCAGCACAGAAAGTTACCCAGCATTTGCTCATATTGGATTGAGGGAAAATCCAGGAAAAAACCTCAACCAGGTAACTTGCCCCGACCGGGAATCGAACCTGGGCCACCTGGTTTCGCGGCCAGACACGCTAACCGTTACTCCACAGGTGTGGACAATTCACTAAATGCTAAAAGTACAAACGAGCATAAGAGGTTGAAAAAATTGTGTTAATTTGCGAATTATCTCAATTTTCTATGTTTATGTGAATACCAGTTATACGTCTTTCACTAAAAGAGTGTAAATCACTTATATAATTACTAGCCGTACCCGTGCGCTCCGCTGCACCCGTTAGAAATACATATAAAGTAATTACATAATTAAAATAGGACGTTTGATCCAGGGAACATTCGTGTTTGATAGAAGGATAAATCGTTTAATATGTTACTTAATTTAAATTGTATTTAAAATATTAAAATGCGATCATCTTGATCCAGAGATCACTCATTTGGTGCAATGACAATTCCTTTAACATGTTTCTTAATTGTTATTACCAATTATTTTTGGAAAAGCGAAAATTAACAGAAAAATTCTGGCTACAGATTTATTATTATGTTTATATTATATTATATTATGAAAAAGCGTGTTGATAACGGATGTACTCGAATTAGAAAGTTTTTAATTTGTTGTGGGAGCTCTTGAATCTCAGGAGGAACAACTTTTACAACAGCGCAACATAATCTGCTTGGCTCATTACCCAATTTTTTGCATTGCATTTATTGCATATGTATTTTATGTATTTTAACACGATTCAATTGAGCATAGTTAAAATTTGAATTATAAAATAATGGATTGCTAAGCTAACGTACTATTACTGCATATTAAATCAATACACTCTCGTTGTTCGTTAATTCTCTGAGATAAAAATGAATATGTTCATAAACATTATTATAAGAAATACAGGAAATGAATATACAGAATAACCTATCAAGTTTTCTGTGCATAAGAAGCTATTTTAATCTTACCTGTCCTCAATTCACTCAAAAGTTACTGTAATAACATGATAGCATTATGTCCATCCAGAGAAACTACACTTTCCAATGATGAAATAATAATTATTTATACAAATCGGTTAATTTAGCTTCATACAAATACAGAAACATTGTCTGTAGGCTATGTTTCAGAGCTTTCGATTGTTGTGTCCAAGGCCCCTTATAGACGAAGTCATTTGTTTTTTAGTTCAATATACCGCCTTAGATGGCAGTTATTTTAATTTTAAAACTCATTTATCTCATTAAATATCGGTCCTATCAAAATGTTTCAGAGAATAAAACTTATCAGAAATCACTTTTAAAGAAACTTTTGTTATGTAACATATTTCACAAAAATCAATAATAAGCGAGATATTTCGATTTATTTAATTCAGATCCCCTTATAACCCCCCTTTTAAATAACGTATTTTGAATGCCATATAGCCTAAAATCTAAGTTACAACGAACTTAATTTATATTCCAATTTTCATCGAAATCGATTCAGCCATTATCGCGTGAAAAGGTAACAAACATACAGACAGATAGACAGACAGACATACAAACAAAAATTTCAAAAAAGCGATTTTCGGTTTCAGGGTGGTTAATTATATATGTTAGGACCAATTATTTTTGGAAAATCGAAAATTACCAGAAAAATTTCGGCTACAGATTTATTATTAGTATAGATTATAGAAGCATTTAAAAAAACTATTCCATAATCAAACAAGGCTTTCAAAAAAAAAAAAAAATACAATTTTGGATCGTAGCTATTACAAGAGTTAACCTCTTCATGAAAATGTATGTGGACAAATAATACAGACGAAATGCACACACGATAATCAATGTAACTTACGCCAATAGCTTATTCATGTTGCTGATGGAGGGAGAGCCTTTGTTACTGTTAGGGATGATGGCATTCACTTCAACTTACTAATCAGATCTAATTATAAACTCAATCTCGATATTTTCAACGACGGGTCTCATTAAATGGACTGAATCGTTTTATGTGGTCAACACTTCCCCCGCTATTACCTATATCGCTGGAGAACAGAGATGCGCTATGTTTGAAGTGCCAGGTTCCCATTTATCAGTTCCAACGGCATGAACTTGCGCTATTTATCTGATCTACTTATTTCACTAGTTGTCACCTCTCCTGTCTATATTAGCGGTCAAATTTGATCTCAACCCCAGTGAACCAGAGCGTGGTGGCTACAGGGAAGCTATATTTAAATAGAGGGAAGAGGCAGGGAGGGGGGATCACGAGGTAACGTAATTAGTGACCTCAAAATTACGGTAACTCGACACTCCAAACGGATCTATCCCCTTTCGCTCATCCAACTAACACTACCCCATGCAGCGAAAGGGCGAACAGTGGGGGTGGAATCCATCCAGCCGGCTGAAACATCCGAACAGGTAGAGCCGCATACAGCTCCATCGACGATCCTCGCCCCCGCATCCTGCTTCGGGAATGGTGCTTCGGGTATTTAATCAGGGCCAGGAGTGAGAAAACTGATATTTATATCACCCGACTTGAGATATTATGACGTTTATATTCTAAATGGACCGAAAGCCCCTACTGCAAAATACAATTAATTCTCAAAACTTCGTATTGTATGCAGATCTGCTCTCCGCTGATACGTCTTCGGTTTAAATCCTGATTAACTCACACAGCAGGGTCCACCACTTTGATTATACAGGGACATCATTTTATTTTTACTTCAATTTTTATTGTACCTGAGTTTTTTAATGTACTTCACTCCCACCCCTTCTACTAGTAAACTCCAAGAGTCCTCCACACGGAACCGAGGCCGAGTATGCAGTACTGAGTTAGTGAGTATAGTGCGTCCCAGAAAAATGTTCATGTTTTCCAGTGACGAAAGAGCTTTCAATATTGAATCATATTTTCGCACAGGTACTGTCGTCCGTTTTTTACGTCGCATCCCGATTTCCCCCACCTGCTTCTGTTCGCCCCTCTGTAAAGTCTAGTAGCTGGGCTGTCTTAGCTCTTTTCTGAAAACAATTTCTGTTAGGAATTGGTCGTCTACGTAATATTATACAACTATTTAAAATAACTTAAATAAAAGGGCCTCGTTAAGTAATTAACTGGCACGTGATTTCCCCCCCCCCCTTGCTACGACCCTGCGACAAAACCACTTGAACGGACAGTAGATAGCATTTCTGAGTAATTTTATCTTTTCGGATCAGGCAGAATTGAAGATTGAATTTAGAGTACGTAAGGTACTCTTTTATAGAGTAGGTATAGAATTATTTCAACATTAGTTACTCGTACGAAGGACGAAACTGGTAATTGGAATTAGGTACAATAGTCTATAGTGCAATAATATGCGCAAAAGAACTGAAGCCTGTATCGAAATGAACGGCCACCATTTTCAAAAATGTGTTTAAATATCCATATTATGATTATTTTTCAATTTAACTTCATTCTCTATATTGTACGCTAATGTGCTGTAACAGTACAATATACACTGCATAATTAATACGTCCGAATGGATAGCTCAATTCGTGAGTAAAAACACTAAGTATTAATACAGTACTATATTTTGATTAAACAAAAACCTAATGAAAATTATCAAACTCAGAATTGCAATATTTCCTAGTTTACATAAATGGACTTTTTTTACTTTTCTTCCCTCCTATACCTAGTAAAGTGATTTGTATTTTACGCCAGTATCATCGAACTCCAGTCTTGGAAGGGGGAGCAAGCGGTGTTTCCGGTTCTAGACCTTTAATCCAAAGATATAGACAGGTTGATATTAAAATATTAGTAAAAATAAAATGATGTCCCTGTATAATTTGTTTTTACTGTACAGAGCTCGATTTACAGCTGAACTTGTTCAAGGAAGACACTGGCAGCCTGCCTGCATAATCTTCTCTCGTAACTCAAATCGGAAGCTACGTGTCCCAGAGAAAGTAACATAGGTAAATGCCTACAGAGTACAAAGTTACCTTTCAGTCACAACTAGAGCACTGTAACAGCAAACGCACGTGTGGACGTTGTGAGGCAATACCTAGTGGCCTTTGTAACAGTTTACAATATTAATGACACGTTGCAAAATTGGATGAAAAAAGATAATGCTGAAATTGATCAGGGAGACGAAAAGAAATTAGTTAAAAAGAAACTGCCTAGTGAAGGATGCACTGGAAGGAATGGTGAACGGGAAAAAAAAAGTTCAAACCAGCAAACGATATCAGATGATAAACAACATTAAGACATACGGATTTTATGTATAGGATAAAAGGAAGGCAGAAAACAGGGAAGATTAGAGAACGCTGGGTTTACAGTGAAGGACCTGCAGTTGGGCAGAAAAAATGAATGAGTGAATAAATAAATGAATGAATTGACTGAATGGATGGGTGGATAGATGAATGAAGGATTGAATAGATGGGTGGATGAATGAATGGATGATTGATTGGATGGGTGGATGAATGAATGATTGAATAGATGGATAAGTGAATGATTGAATATATGGGTGGATAAGTGAATGATTGAATAGATGGGTGGATAAGTGAATGATTGAATAGATGGGTGGATAAGTGAATGATTGAATGGATGGGTGGATGAATGAATGATTGAATGGATAGGTGAGTGGATGGATGAATGAATGAATGCGTGAATGAATGGGTGGGTGGATGGATGATGAATGGATGAATGGATTGGTGGATGAATGAGTGAATGAATTAATGGATTGAATGGGTGGATGGATGGATGGATGAATGAATTGGTGGAGAATGAATGAATGATTGAATAGATGGGTGAATGAATGAATGAATGAATGAATGGGTGGATGTATGAATGAATGAATGCATGAATAGATGGGTGAATTAATGGATGAATGAATGAATAAATGAATGATTGATTGAATGGATGGGTGGATGAACGAATGAATGGATGGGTGGATGAATGAATGAGTGTACTGTATGTATGTATGTATGTATGTATGTATGTATGTATGTATGTATGTATGTATGTATGTATGTATGTATACTCGTACATGAATAAATGAATGATTGATTGGATGGATGGATGTATTAATTAATTAATTAATAACTATATGGAGATACGAATGCTGAGATTACATTTTGAAACTTAGTTAGAGAAATAAATTATGTTTATTACGCATTCTTTTCAATTTCTGTTACGATTTTTTGTAGAATTATGTTAATTTTACAAAGTAACATCTGTAATTCGTGTCTGACGACGTTTCCGAGTACAAGTATAGTAACCGAGACAAATACCACTGGAAAGAAAGTAAAAAAAAAACAATAACGGAAAATAAACAATTTCTCATAATTCCTATAAAACATTAAAGAAACAAGAGAAGTTAAGTACGATTGGCCAACTGAACTGAAGAATAGTAGACTTGTGTCGAAACATGCGTCAACATTGCGAGGGATTTAGCTGCATTAAACACTTTCTGCACACGGCGCTCAATGGAATTGGTGCAACACATTTGGAAATTGGAATGAAGAGGAAGAGTATCCACTCCAGCACTTCCATTTATCTCTTTCCTATTAGCGAGAGAGACTAAAAATAGGAAATTAAGAGCGGGACAGTCGGGGATCTCTGCGGTGGAAGATAGCGAGGTGTGTGACGTTCCGTTCTCACGTGTTAATCCCCTACTCGCACCCTTCCGAAATGTAAAACCATTCCAGCGACACTGCAGGCAACTGAAGATTGAAAGAGTCGCTGAAGCAGGAAGCCAAAAAGTACAAAACAATTACGGTACATTGGTTCCAGTTCACGATGCCCATTAAGAGCACCGGGAAATGTGTTATGGCTTAGTACAGGGACATCATTTTATTTTTACTTCAATTTTTATTGTACCTGAGTTTTTGAATGTACTTCACTCCCACCCCTTCTATTAATGAAGATCCAACTGTCCTCGACACAGAACCACAGTCTACTATATACAGTCGCGAAACTCAATATGTAGTAAAAATGCAAACATGGGTAGTTGCCCACCACTAGGATCGCTACTATCGCCTCATCATCGCAGATCTCTCTCCTAGTAACGACAAAATATGTTACACTTTCGTTGTGTTTTTTTTTTTTTTTTTGGAAAAATTAACACCTTCCTTCCATTATTGAAATATTAAATGCATAAAGTTAATTTATTATTTTAATGAAGTATATTAAATTCCACCATAAACTCGAAGATACCTGCAAGAAATAGGTTAATATTATTTTTGTTTGTGCAAAACGAACTGAAATTTACTATAATCGCTTCACTCATTCAAGATTATAGCGATAATTAACTATGAAACCAATAAATATTAATTTTCATTTCCCTTTACAGCAATAATAATGGAAATATGAATTAATGGAGTAACTTACGCGTACCGGTACTTGTAGTGTAGGCTTACGTAGTTCAAGTGGGATGAGGTTAAGCAATAATAATCACACCAGAATTGGAAATAAAACGTGATCAATAAATTTTATTGTAACAGACTTTTTCTACATCTCTAGTAAAGTAACAAATAAAAATAACAACAAAATTAACAGCTATAATTAAAAACATATCCTTTGAAAAAAAATAGGCTTAAGCAATAATAATCCCACCTGAATTGAAAATAAAACGTGATCAATAAATTTCATTAAAACGAACTTAATTTTTCTACGTCTTTAGTAAAATAACACATAAAAATAATAACAAAATTAATTGCTACAATTAAAAATATATCCTCTGAAAAAAAAAGTAGACCTAACCTTTATTTCTCTGGAAATTTAGCTGCCTAAGTGACGGAATTTTAACCGGTATCTAATGTCTTTTCGGTTAGACTGAAACATTTCATTGTGAAATTTAAGGATATAATGTATTCTAACAGTCACAAAGAACTTCAAAATTAAGAGTTTTGTTTCTGCACAGCATTCTTATGGAAACCCAGGAACCTTTCTGAATCTTTCGGAAATCGGACAAAGGATAACTCTGGCCTCTTTCTCTTACTGTTGCTACAATTTATAGCACTACAAACGTCTCCTCCTTGTCCCATATTATTATTACAATTATTATATTATATTTTAGCTATTAACATTTTCATTACAACCAATAACGAACATTTCACAAGCATCAATGTGAAATACGCAACGAGCTAACACTCGATAGAAATACGACACAGTTCAAAGTCGACCATGGACAGTCTATTGTTTCTAGTTCCTAACCGCTTGGAGCGCTTTATCACGAGATTTGCAAAAAAAACACCTCAAGCTTCGCGACTGTATATAGCAGACTGTGACAGAACCAAGGTCGCATATAGTAAACAGCACTGAGTTAGTGAGTACAGTACGTTCCAAAAATATGTTCGCGTTTTCCAGTGACGAAAGAGCTTTCAATATTGAATCATATTTTCGCACAGGTACTGTCCGTTTGCCTACATCGCATCCCGATTTCCCCCACCTGCTTCTGCTCGCCCCTCTTTAAAAGCTGGGCTGTCTTAGCTCTTTTCTGAAGACATTAATTTCTGTTAGGAATTGGACGTTTACGTAATATTATACAACTGTTTAAAATAACTTAAATAAAAGGGCCTCGTTAAGTAATTAACTGTCACGTGATTTCCCCTCTTTCTACGATCCTGCAGCATAACCACTTGGACGGACAGTAGATAGCATGTCTGAGTAATTTTATGTGTGCGGGTCGGGCAGAAGTGAAGATTGAATTTACAGTACGTAAGGTACTCTTTTATAGAGTACGTACAGAATTATTTCAACATGAGTTACTAGTACGAAGGAAGAAACTGGCAATTGGAATTAGATGCAATAGTCTATACTGCGATAATATGCAAAAAAAAAAAAAGAACTGAAGCCTGTATCGAAATCAACGGCTACCATTTTCAAAAATGTGTTTAAATATCCATATCATGATTATTTTTCAATTTAACTTCTTTCTCTATATTGCTGTAGACAGTATAACATACACTGCATAATGAATACGTTCGCATGGATAACTCAGTTCGTGAGTAAAAACACTTATTCTTCTTAATACAGTACTGTATTTTGATTAAACAAAAACCTAATGAAAATTATCCAACTCAAAATCGCGATAATTCCTAGTTTACGTAAATGGATGAACTACTTTTCTTCCCTCCTATACCTAGTAGAGTGATTTGTTTGTGTTTAACCCAGTATCATCCAACTACAGTCGTGGAAGAGGATAGCAAACTGTGTTTCCGGTTCTCTAAAGGTATAGCAAGGTTAATACTAAAAATGTTAGTAAAAATAAAATGATGTCCCTGTACAATTTAGAAATGTAAAAAAGTTAATGTCTACATTACGTATAAAACAGGAAATCATATGACTTGCAGTTTACTGTAGAGATGTAATTATTCATTACTATTCGAGAAATAATCAAATATCACGAGAGTTCTCAACTCTTTGCTTGATAATTCATTCGCGCTAACAGCTTGCGAGTTATTGATAAAATGAGAACTCTCACGATGTTACCCATGACTATTACACTTTTACTACGTCACACTACTTTTGATCAATAAAACGGTACGAAAGGACGTCTTTCAACAAATCATGGCTGCTTATCGCACAATTTCTTTGCGTCCCTAGCATTTGTTTAATTTTATCGCGTCCCTAGCATTTGTTTATTTTTATCACTACCCCAGCATTTGTTTCCTTGTTTGCCAACATTTCAAACTGCACTGGTCTGGACGTCAAAAAACAGAAAATTACAAACCACTCCAGTCGATGCACAGCACTTTCAAATATGACTCACATTGGCATTCAAGAACAAGAATTAATAAAGATCACTGGTCATAAATGAAGAGCGCCATTCGGAAATCCTGAATAAGTTGAGGGATACACCATGCACAGCAGTGAGTTCACTTCTTTTACGCACACGTCCAATATAACATCAACTGAACCACCAACCACTAAAACATTCAAATTTGAAAATTGCACCTACTTTCAATAATTCTTGCTTTTAAAATTATTCATGTTTATTTTTTATTTCATCATCGTTAATTAAAACGTTTCTTGTTTGTTTCATCATCCCTAATTAAAACTTTTCTAACACTTATTTATATTATTTAGGTTATGTTTGTTATAGCTTCTGCTATATGATATTATGGATAGTCACGTATCAGAGATTGTTTAATACTAAGATTTATTGAAAATCATCTGTCAAGTGACGTTGATGACTGGGATCCGGATGATTGAAGTGGAATGCAAATGTTTTAATAAAAATGAAACTGAATCAACAAAACCTTCTTGACTAGTAACCGTCCACAGAGTTCAATGAAGATTCCATAGTTGGCACAACTGATAACAAAAAAACATAATCATAAAACACTACTGCCATCTAGCGTAATGTTGAGATGGTACAATAATACATTTGAAGACAGTTGTATTTTCATAAGCCAATTAATATTTTATTGTATTGGAGTACTTCGTTACTTCTAATCTTTATATACTTTCTTCTAATCGTGTAACAGTCAATTAAATCCCACTCGAGTTTTGATTTTCTCTAGATAATCAAAAGTTCTAGTGAGATTACTGTTGATAATATGTCAAGTGTATAATAGCGTGTGTGTCAGATGTCTCCCTCAGAAACATTCAGACGCATGCATGAACATGTATATACAGGGTGATTCAAGAACTCTACGACAAATCCTTGTTGTCCGACTTTTCATTTAGGAGCTACACAACATCAAAGAAAATGAATATTTTAGTGAAATTTACAATTATGAAATTAATCATTAATTTATTTCAAGTATGATTTTGTAGAAGTTACGGAAGATGTTCAGGATGTGATTACATTCATTATACCATTGTAGCAGTGATTATCAGACTTTGTCCAACATTTCAGCTCTGTATCGAATTTGACCAAAAGTAACGAGTCGCACGATCAGCGCCCACTCCAGTGTAAACTGGGATGGCGCACACGACATTCTTATCATGCATCATAAAATATCTAGGAATGTTAAGTCAGGTGATCGCTCTGGTCATGCAACAGGTCCCACTCTCCCTATCTATTGCTCCCCATAGATGTTGTTCAGATGTGCTCATACAACCAGGCTGAAGTGTGGCGGGACTCCTTTATGTTGGAACCATATCAGATGTTTCCAGCGAGCCTTTCTTGGTGACAGATCTGACAAGTTTGACAAGAGTCTTAAGATCAATGCTACGACGGTGTAATGAATGTAATCAGCAGGCTTACGATCCAAGACAACTTAACCCCTTACCGTATTCTGGGATAGATATGGCACACGGTCAAGAATTGGATTTGACCATATGTGACATCAGTTGAGAAAGAAAGAACTAATTAAGGTATTTCAATATTAAACTGGTGTGTGCAAGACTGTCCCATGCGGTAAGGGGTTAAGAATGAAGTGAAGTTACAGTGCAACGGAATACAGATGGAGTGAGGTGGCGCGTTGAGTTTTGTTTACCTGTGAGTTAATGTACAATCCGGTTCGTGATCAGAGGTACATTATTCTTCCGTCTTTCCCCCTAGGAAACGAACTCAGGCTATTACGGTGCATTTTCAATTCATAATGCACAGTTTTTTCGAACTAGTTGCAAGTATGTAAATGGTTGTTCATTTTAACGCTAACGCCTTCAACGTCGCAGAGGGACATGAAACTTGTGAGATATGTATGCTACTTCGTTTTCCACCGTCATTAGATTGTACTATTAACAGTAGAATATAATACAGCACATTGACGTCGTTGTTTACATTCACACTATGTCTGTCTACTATGTTGAAGCAACTCTATAGTCAAGTTGTGCGTACATTGGTTGCTAAAGTGTCCCAGATTCTAAGCCTGGTAATCACGTTCAGGGTAGAAACTTTGAGCATCTTCTGTAATGTATCACCAAGGGTACTTGAAGAAATAAATAAATACTTATTTTCATAACTGTAAATTCCACTAAAATCTCTCTTTCCTTCGATATTGCGTAACTCCTAAGTGACGTGTCAGAAAGCAAGGGTTGTTTCACGAAAAATGTTCCACATTGCGACATCTATCACTTCTCAATTTTGTCACAGAGGTCCAGGCTCACCCTGTATATATCTATATATATATATATGCTGCATGTAAGCGTGAATTATAGGTATAAAGTACGAAGCTTGGAACGGGAGCATCACGACCCCAGCCAGTAAATTCTGTCTCCAGCCCTCGCATTCAGGGCAACAACTGTTTCACGTGTTACAAAGCATGAGCATGGGAACCATTTTGAATCCGCCACCATTGCATCTATTAGGGCTACATGGGCACAATTTTCGGTTACGTGAGGCACTCGATTTGAAATAGTTTGTTTACTAGGAGAGGAGACTGCAGAGTAGGATGGGACATATAAACTGCTGTGACCTGCGTCCCCTTATCGTAATCGCTAAGGCGGTCAGTGGCGAATTATTAGGAAAGCGCTTGGTTAACGTGAGAGACTCGAAAACTTTTATTCAATTTGGCAAATTAATTCGGCAGCTTTAATCATAAACCTCTTTACTGTTTCTCCGTCGCTGAATTGATTTAAATCACAGGCGAGAAATTGCGTAACTAGCCAATAATATTCCATCACGTTGTCTACGTTTATTTTCTTGAATATTCTGGCGTTTCTCAAGATTACTTAATAGATTTGAACGTTCTCGACCTAAAATAATTTCTTTTTCTACGCACATTTAATATTTTTTTTATAAATTTCTTTTGGAAATAATACGTACAAACAACATTTAATTCCTCGTACCTTTTAATGCAGCGTGTTTAAGGTATAATGTCGTATTTAGTATAGTATGCAAATGTTAAGATCATAAATTTTCTACGGAATATTACGAAAAATAACATTTAATTTGTCTTACCTTCTAATTCAGCATGTTCTTTATGACATAAGGAGTAACGTCGTTGTATATTAAATTTATTAATGCCTAATAGGATTTTTGAGCATAACATACATCGTATGTTCTCCCCTTCTAAACAGCAAAAAAACTCTTCCTCCCATTTCTCATGAAATTATCGTTTTCTAACGAGTACACACTGCTTTGATAATGCCATTATGCCACCACTGATATTGCTTATGAAACTGATATAGAACCTGCCCACGCCTAGGAGCTATGTGAGGGAGGAACGGGGACTGTGAAGATGATGTCACTCAGAGCGATAAGCTCTGTGAAGGTCAGTGAGGCACAAATTCTCAAGTGAGGCACGATGCCACTGCCATCGTGTTCTAGATCGAGAAAGCATTGACGATGCCCATCTCTGTACTAGGGGAAGTCGTGTGCACTGAATTCTGAAAAGCTTAAAGCAACGAAGATTAAAATTACTCTTGTTAGCCACAGAAACCCCTTGCTACGGATTGACACCCCTGGTTCAGAATATGCGTGGCGTCTTACGCATCTCATTCGTTATCTTGCAGTCAAATGTGGCGTCAAAGGATCATCAAGGTCCGTTAACCTCTGACATGGCATGAAATCTATACGCCAATGTTGTTCTCACGCAAATCAAAATACACAGGCTATCGTTCTCAGATTTCAATTCACAGATTCATTACTTTAACGACATTTGTTTTGTTTATTTTTTTTATAAACGCTTTGATGGGCATCACTGTCAAATACAGACTTGAACGATTCATGTCAAAAATTGACATCAATTGACAGTCCTCATTAATAACGATGTCAATGACACTTGGCCTGTGAATGCGCGTGAGGTCTCTTTGTGCTATCTCTCCGGTGTTGGATCCAACGTCACTTCAAACGGATCAGTATATCCCATGCAGATAACATGTGAAATCTGTGTGTGATGCAAGCGGAACTTATCGCGTCTTCCGCCATTGAAGCTCAATTGTGCACAACCTGCTTCTTTTTTACGATTGATTTCCAGCATTTCTATACCCGGGCTAGCAATGAACCTTCACTTAAAATTAACAAAAATTGTCCACGCTACAATACAGAGCGTACTGGTACCGATTTTTTTTTTCGGGCAGTTTAGTAAAAGTGTTTAGAGGAGCTTCGGGTGTTACGGAATATTCGAGTAATGTGGAATAGTTACGTTTCATTTCTGTAAAACGTCACAACCTACCGGGAACCACGAAAACTACTTCATATGATCCTCCTAGCGCTACAGTTGTAGTCTCGCTTGAGTTGAAGTAGTGATAACTTGTTAGTAATCAATTCTATGTTCTGTTGTTTTCTAAAACTTTTGAAGGTAAACTGATATTAGTAGATGATTACTAAATATGCATGTGATATACAATTTAACGAAATACGCCATGTAATGAAGTAGTTAATGAATGGGTTACATCAGCTGCTTGTCTATGCGGATGACGTGAATATGCTAGGAGAAAATCCACAAACGATTAGGGAAAACACGGAAATTCTACTTGAAGCAAATAAAGCGATAGGGTTGGAAGTAAATCCCGAAAAGACTAAGTATATGATTATGTCTCGTGACCAGAATATTGTACGAAATGGAACTATAGAAATTGGAGATTTATCTTTCGAAGAGGTGAAAAAATTCAGATATCTTGGAGCAATAGTAACAAATATAAATGACACTCGGGAGGAAATTAAACGCAGAATATATGGGAAATGCGTGTTATTATTCGGTTGAGAAGGTTTTGTCATCCAGTCTGCTGTCAAAAAATCTGAAAGTTAGAATTTATAAAACAGTTATATTACCGATTGTTCTGTATGGTTGTGAAACTTGGATTCTCACTTTGAGAGAGGAACAGAGATTAAGGGTGTTTGAGAATAAGGTTCTTAGGAAAATATTTGTGGCTAAGAGGGATGAAGTTACAGGAGAATGGAGAAAGTTACACAACGCAGAGCTGCACGCATTGTATTCTTCACCTGACATAATGAGGAACATTAAATCCAGACGTTTGAGATGGGCAGGACATGTAGCACGTATGGGCGAATCCATAAATGCATATAGAGTGTTAGTTGGGAGGCCGGAGGGAAAAAGACCTTTGGGGAGGCCGAGACGTAGGTGGGAAGATAATATTAAAATGGATTTGAGGGAGGTGGGATATGATGGTAGAAACTGGATTAATCTTGCTCAGGATAGGGACCAATGGCGGGCTTATGTGAGGGCGGCAATGAACCTCCGGGTTCCTTAAAAGCCAGTAAGTAAGTAAGTAAGTAAGTAAGTAAGTAGTTAATCTTTATCATCTCAGTGATTTTATGTGTTTATATTTTTCCGATATCATTTGATAGATGTTTATTTTACAAAATGGCTGTGCGGATAATATGGAATACTAGTATTCCATATTGTCCTCACTTATAACCGTATATCTCATAGGTCTATTAACCGAAAGAAAAATATAAGTTGACATGAGACATTCTATTAACAGTACTTTTACATATACAGGAATACTTTCGTTGTCAAATTATCTATTAACGGAAACCAACATTGACTATGTTGACATTAAACCACTGTATTTGGTTTGGATTAGATTATGTCCGTCTACTTTTTTTTTTTTTTTTTAAGGCTTTTCCGATTATTTTAACACATATTTAGTAACAGTTTTTAAATAAAAGACAAGATTACTAAGTAAAAATTGTTGTATTCCCTATTACTCGAAAAATGTACATTTTGTACATTGGTCGTTATTTACGTAATATAAAAATAATTTATTCAGTTGATGCTATGACAAACAAAAAGAAGTCAAGCAAATCATATATTCACTAAAAATCATTAATTTTGTGTCACTAATGTTTAGATGCTTAACAAAAACAAAAATGATATTCCATTATACCCGAAGTTCCTCTATTATTATGATTTTACTACTATCATGATTATTATCATAAGTTATAAAAGTAATAAAAAGATAAAGAAATAAACAAATGAAAAAAATTGAACTATTTAGAATTCCAAAGACAGAACACCGATCTCTTAAGTACAGTATTAAAAACAATTCAATATCCTTTTCGCTACAAACTGAAACGCAAGCTCTTATGAAACTTTTCCAAGTGCTATTAGCAACAGCATGCTCCACAGTATCTGAAACTGACGAAAATAGATGAACCAATAACAGCGTACAACAAATAAGGGCACCTAAGGGAGCAAGCTTGAGGCTATTTGGAATTCTGAATACGCTAGAGCAAGGATGTCGAACAGCGCTCTCGAGCTGTGAACTGCAGAGCCTTCACTCCTCCCTCACCGTGCAACGGTTGAACACAGGCAGCAGGCAGTCCGGCCGAGTGATAGTAAACAAAAGCGAAACTGTGGCGGCTGGTACTTTGATAACTTTTATACATCTTACCAATTGATTAGGAACTCAGTTTAGATTTGCACTTGATGAACTCTGATAAACAAAGAATGTAGCCTACATGAGGTTGAATAATAATAATAATAATAATAATAATAATAATAATAATAATAATAATAATAATAATAATAAAGTTTTAACTGCTGGGTTATTCCTTGAATGTTGTTCTTTAGTGACGGAAATAGGTAAATCATAAGTTAATAATAATGTTGTTAATATCATGTTTAAAATACCAACTTTGTGTGTATGTGTTGTAGCAGTGCAACTTCAAGTTCAGAAACGTAAACTGTTTTGATGTATAAAATTAATTGCTTTTAGCGTAACTTGAAATTTGTTCATAATTTTTGTTACAGATTCAAAAATATCTCCTCCTCGAGTTCGATCCTTTAGTGAAATGACATCTACAAGATCTCCACGAACATTTAAATCTGATTCGACACTCCTTATGAATATACTATACTCGTAGCTAGCTGCTCGGTATCTTTTCAGTCGGTACTTTCATCAAGAGCTATAGTTAGTAATAAGTGAAAGTTTTCATTCTTGCTATTAGTTGTTCCTCCAAGTTATCTCCCATTTATTATACGTGCTCTGCAACAATATTACGAGACAAACATATAGATTTAAAATCATTAACGTATTCCGGACATGTCCCTTTTTTGCAACAACTATGAGACAGCCTTTCACAAATTCTCCGTCAGTAAATAGCTTTGAAGCCGTTGCAATAATTTCACAGATTTTGTAGCTAGCACGAAGCAAGCTTATTCTACTAGCACTCGATGATGATGGAAGGTTTTCTGAATTCAATCTTGATTTTAATTCTTCTACAGACTTTTCACGAGTGACACCGGATAACTTTTCTGGTCCATAAGCTTCAGCATGACGTGTAGAATTAAAATGCCTTTTAATATTATGATGGCCAATGTATCCAAGTTCCTTTCTACATATTAAGCAATGTGCCTTTCCTCCTTTAAGATAAATAAATATTTATCTGTCCACTCACTATTGAATCGTCGTTCCATATCCATACCAGCCGCCAGAGTTGATAAACACACTGCGTACAGAACACTGCTACAGCGAGCTGACAGACTGTCGTTTCAGCTCAGCTATGGTAGGAAACAGTATTAATCGTTCCACAGTTTGAGAGCGCTGTTCGACATCCCTGCGCTAGAAGAAACATCGAAATCTGAGAAGAAAATGGGAGATCGTCCAAAAAAATTCTTTACGGCACAATAAAATGAATATTACGAACCAAAGTAAAATTCTAATTAAGTATATAGGCCTACCACCGCTGAGGAGTAACGGTTAGCATGTCTGACTGTGAAACGAGAGGGCCCGGGTTCAAATCCTGGTTGGAACAAGTTATCTGGTTGTTTTCTTTCTGGGACTTTCCCTCAACCTATTAAGAGCAAATGCTGGGCATCTTTCGGCGTTGGACTCTGACTCATTTCGCCGGATTTATCACCTTCATCGCAGTTGATAAAACAGTAGTAAAATAAACCAAATGATGAGAAGGAATTAAAATTATACCCTGTTATGAAACGTACTACTCATCTTGAAACATTTTCGCTCGCTCAACAAGTATATCCCTCACTGCACATATCACCCAGAACCTCCATCAGAGGTATATATCTTTTATTATCTAAGAAAAATGTGTTATTTATTAAACAAAATCACCTAATATGTGTAATAGTAATATGCGTTACAAGAGCGGTATGTTGAAGTTTTCATGTTGGAGGAAAAGTTTGAAAAAGCAAAACGTAGTTGAGCTTTTTTAATTTCCGAGATTTGAAAGAAAACATACCGCTCGTGTACCATACATTATTTTGTGCGAAGATCGTTTATTACATACCTGAAAGACGAATTTCTAATTAGTTGCAATGAAATCTCCATCTTGGTTTCTGTTCAATGACGGCAAATTTGCAAAACAAAAATATCTATCTTCAACATTGTTGCTTTAAAATGTTTTCTGTGTTTACTATACTCCAGCAGGCCGTGATATACTTCTGTCTTTTTTCCCCCAGTCTATGGAATCTTGTTGATTTTTTCACGGCTTCCTTAATGTTACTTGCATCACGTATCCAGTAACTTTAGTGGAGTTGTAGAGTTTACTTAACTTTTGCAAATATTTAAAAACAATAATTAACAGTGCAATTTAGGTGAAATTGTAGTGGTAAGTTTCCAATTTATAATTATTACTATATTGAACGTCTCTAAAAATAATATGTTAAAAGCCTAAAGCAGTAAAATCAATATGTCACTTAAGCGGTAAGAAGAGGGAAATTGTTATGTGTGTTAGGTTGGGAATACTGAATGTGGAATTTTAGAGTTTCCGCGGATTGGTTTTGTGCGGAAACCAAGCAAATACGCACGATCTCGCACAAAATATAGTGTAATATTAAAATTTAATTAAAATGAATAAAGTTGAAAGATTTTAACCACATAAAAATGAGCATCTGCTTCAGAAGAAGTCATGAATTTTTCGTCACATAAATATATTCACGTATAATTTGCATTTGCATAGTCTGACCTTCGGATATAACTGCTAATTTTATTGCAGAAAGCTAAATGCAAAAACAAACATGCGAAGAAGAAGAAGAAGAAGAAGAAGAAGAAGAAGAAGAAGCGGATTATTACAGTACTTACTAATTGAATTTTACACGCAGGTGAATATTCAGCTCAGATTTTTAATCGAATATAAAAACCGCGCCTAGCAGCAACTTGTTCTTCACGGGATGCTCACAGAAGCTGGAGGAAAGACAAAGCTTCTTTGTGGGCCTCGACACATCCAGGTGTAAATTTTGTTTTCAAGGAGCGTTGCTCGCTCGTGACCAGCGGCTTTTCCTATTCGTATGGATCGCGTGAGTTGCTGTGACCACTTTTGTCTTTCCTCTTCGGTTTGTGTTTGCATTTATGGTCGCTGGCGTTGAACGTTCCATCTTCTTCCCATTTCTGTCTTCCATCTACAATTCAATATGTACTTAATCATTCTGAAAGTTTTTCTGGACTGCCCACAGCAAAAGTCATTTCTCGTGCTCTGAAATCTATCTTCAGGATTCTAACGAATGTATCCCTACTTTAATATGTTTCAGAATCAGTGGCGGCTCGTGATAAAATATTATGTGTGTTCACAATTTTGTGTTCCAAAATCGAACAGAATTTGAAATCGTACGTTTTTAGCCTAATATGAAATGTCATGATTCCAATGTTTCACTGTCGAAAAACCGTATATAAATTCAAAACAACATATAATAATAATAATAATAATAATAATAATAATAATAATAATAATAATAATAATAATGAAACCTAGTCTTTTTATTTCCACTTTTTCCTGGAAAGCCAGTTTACCCAGTTCTTTACTCTTCAAAATTACTTGAACAGAGATCATTGTTTACATCTGTTAAAAATTAATACATAAAACAATTCACAAAAGTGTGTGTTCAGTAATATATTTTGATTCACAACACACTGATACACTATAGCCTATACCAGTACTGTAATCCCATTCACATAAATTGAATACTATAAATACATGCCAGTAAATATTATTCTTAAATAATATACACCACCATACAGATATTTAAATTCATACCACCATCACATTCAGCCAGCACGTCTTTGAAATCCAAAGTATGCTATATGCCGACACTGAAGTATAGTAATTCACAAACTACACTCTCGTAGCAGCACTATACACACATCCACATAAAATAAACTTTCCGACAGTGAGATGCTGACACCTGCAGGCTAAGATACAGACTTATTAAATTTTCTCCTCGAGATATAGCACGTAAACGATAGGCATCGATGCACCTGACATCTGTAGGATAGATTCACTGTTCACTTAATGCTTTGTGCTCTTGACGAGTCATAAGCGGCCAGCGAAAGACAATTTTCTCCCGCGCATGCGTGAAATTTCTGTAACCTTCTTGAAAAGAGCACGGCTTGTACGTGAACGGATGTTGCCAAGTTTACATAAGAAGTTTATGCAAGATGCGGGAAGTTTAAAATATTCGATCCTGATATTATACATCCCCACTACGCTAATACGGTATTAAATAATAAAACTAGTCGAGCATTAATGGAAACAAGGCGTTCACGTGCTCATGTGCTCTTATTGATGCACCGCCACTGTTCAGAATGCTGTTATTTCAACGGACTCAGAAGTAGCTTCAGTACTCATGACCTCAACCAAAAACTAAAATACAACTTCGAACTACTGTAATTGTTTCAAACATAAGCTGTACTTTTTTTCCACTGTGGAATCGCTAATAGTCATACTGCGGACTCCATTAAAAATACACAAAGACAAATATACCGCAAACTATACATACACTGCAGCCAACATACAAAACTTGCTGAAACGAAACGCAACAGGAAATACGTATAACACATTTTCTACAAAACATAGACCAATCTAGGGCTACCAACTATCTCTTATTTAAGGAAGTTGGTCTATGTCCCTTTAATGCAGCGTTGTTTAACATTTCTCGTCCACACCTGTGCAGTAACGGTCAGCCGCGAAACCAGGTGGCCCGAGTTCGAATCCCGGTCAGGGAAAGATACCTGGTTGAGGTTTTTTCCGGGGTTTTCCCTCAACCCAATACGAGCACATGCTGGGTAACTTTCGGTGCTGGACCCCGGACTCATTTCACCGGCATTATCACCTTCATCTCATTCAGACGCTAAATAACCAAAGATGTTGATACAGCGTCGTAAAATAAAAAATTAACATTTCTTAGAATGTGGCAGAATAAAGATGTCAGTTTAAAATCACGTGGCACACTCATAATCTAAACCACTGATTCCCAACCAGGGGGAAAATTTTGAGAACTATAAAATACAAATAAATGAGATAAATGTATATGCATTAATATATAAAATAAAATATTTTCAATTTTATAAGCATTATTTTTTAGTCTAAATGGGAGGGGGGGATGACAGTGTGATGAATGGTGAAGGGGCGCATGGGACAAAAAAGGTTGAGAAGCACCGAACAAAAGACACATTATTCACAAACAGAACTAGCACACATATTTGTATTTTTATTTGAAGTGTAGATAAAAATGTAAAATTAAAGATAGAAAATTTTTACAATACAATATTTTATGTAATAATTATGGTATTTTGCATGTTTCCTTAATTTGTTATTTAGAAAGTATGAAAAAAGAAACATATTATTACGAGTTTTGTCGAGGTGTTTGATGTAGGCTACGATATATATTTTTATGCTCGGCCATGCCGAAATGCAGTAATTATACACCTGGTAGCAGCCCTTTAATGGACCTCATTAAAGTACACCTACTCATTAAAGTTCAGGTGTTCCACCAATCAGAAATCACCATTGTAGCAATATCAAAGCGCAAGTATCGATTATTCTCGGATATGCAATCGAAAGACAACTAGCGAAACGTCACGGAGGCTGGAAATCCAATACTGTCGCAGAAGGTTATGTTCTGTTACTATAATAATTAGCGTTAATTGTAAATAATATTAGAATAAATTCAATTTGTCATCTCGTTTTTCAATGTCTAAATCAATTTCCAGGTTATATAAAGATTAATGTTCATTTTACTCTCTAGATTATATCAAGGTCAATGACATTTGTTCCTCGGAAAAAAATCAATATTTTCGCGTCTGCGCACATCTCAAATTTACGAGGTATTGCACAAGGTCAGTTCCGCTCCCTATTCAGATAAGAATAGCATGAATACTTATGAATAATTTCAAGTTAGAAATATGGTCTAGCATAAAAAGTCGTATGCCTATAATGGTAATTAAGACGCTCGTATGAAAATTATGAAACTCGCTTGCGCTCGTTTCATGAACATACTCGCGTTTTAATTACTACCATTATAGGCTCGTTGCATAATGTACTATTATAAGCACAAGTAAGGTACGAGTGTTAGTTGGGAGGCCGGAGGGAAAAAGACCTTTGGGAGGCCGAGACGTAGATGGGAAGATAATATTAAAATGGATTTGAGGGAGGTGGGATATGATGATAGAGACTGGATTAATCTTGCTCAGGATAGAGACCAATTGCGGGCTTATGTGAGGGCGGTAATGAACCTCCGGGTTCCTTAAAAGCCAGTAAGTAAGTAAGATACGATATTTTGTAAGTTTGGTATGATATTATAACTTTACTGAACTGGCAACCTTAGCTTCGCGTCAGTCATTCGCTTCTCTGCCATTCGCACACTTACACTGTGTTTACTGAATATTGACTAGTGTCGTTTTCGCTGAATTGTGACTCTTATGAACTCACTTTCTTTACTACCCTTTTCACTTTAATTTTTATAATTTTTTCTACAACAATCTTTACTATTTCCATTTTCTTCTGCACACCGCTTGAAAATGGCTGCTCTACTATATCGATAGGTCTAGAAATGTCCTGTTTCCATGCATAATGACTAAAATAAAATAGTCATTTACAGGCTATAACAAGCGGTAAAAGAGGTGCTAAAACTACGGGTAAAGAAAACACTATTTAGTTAGGAGTCATATTGAAATTTTCAGAAAACATAATATTTTTAAAATATACAAATTTTAGTTAGTTATCGAAAATTAAACTGGAACAACCTAGTACTGATAGTGAAGAAGATAATATTACGGCTGATGACGGATATGTAGGAGACAGCACGGAGAACAAAACGGAAATTGTAAAAAAGATTTTTGCAAGCAAAATTACAGGAAGCATTCTTCCGGTCGATGTAATCTTTCGTGGAAATGACACCATATTAACACACATGCATCTGATATCTCCAGTAAAAGTGCAACTGGTATTCCAGGAATTGACATAAATAACATTGGTAACAGAAATAATATTAACTTTTTTGAACAATTTCATAAAATTTCTTTCAAAGAATCTAGTAGTTAGAAGTTTTATTGGTTTCCAATTTAAACATTTTTTCTAGTCTTTTATACTGTGAAAATATAGGCCTACAGTTGTCAATAATGACAATCATTTGATGAGTAGAGTCTGTGAGAAAATGATATATAATTCATGAAAGGACGTTGAAAAAATAATACGTTCGATAAACTCTAGTTCATCCGGTGGATGACAAAACCGAGAGATCTGCTAGAGGTTATTAAAGACAGACGGGAAAAGAAGTTTTAGGGTGTTATTCATAGACATTTCGCAGCACGCGCTACGAGCGTACGAAGCTAACCCCGGCTATCCACTGGTTACTAGTACAGAATTCAAATCATATCCTATCGCTAACACTGGTTTATGAATACGAAAAACGCTGATCATCCACCGAAAGCCCGCGCTAAAAATGTCTATGAATGCGGCCCTAAAAGTTTTATGATACTTCTATTTCCGTATGAGGAAATACTCCTGATCTGGAGTCATGCTGAAAATTTGAATTTTGCATTGTAATTAGGCATACTCTAAAAACAAAAGCCTGTTTTCCTAGAAACACCTTGTCACTACCAACTCATCTTTCTTCATACATTTACATTAATTACTGGTTAAGCTGCTATCGTCAAAATAAATTTTTATTGGAAAAGCTATAATAGCTGCTAAAATTCAGAAAGTTTCGTCTAAAAATGGCTGCTAGATATTTTAGCGCCTTCATTCCTGTAGTTTTCTTAGAACATTTTGTTATCTGTACCACCATGTCTTTAGGAAAACCTCGATAAACCAAGCCGGAGTGGAAATCGAACCCACGCACAAGCGTAATATCACAGCACAAGAGTATCTAGAGTAACCACACATCTTGATTAATAGGAATTAATTGCGCCATTTTGAGGGCACAATTTAAAATCTGCTAATTTTATTTACTTTAATATTAAACAATTTTTAAAAAGTTATGTAAGATTTAATCCGTAAAGTGGTTGCCTGTAGTTACATCTGCATTTTATGTTGCTGCAGTTGAATATTTTAACTTCTTGGTATGATAAGCTTATCTAATTTTTCAACATTTTTATGGTTGTTTCTAAAAGACCTACCAAATTGGTCAGTATTTGGAAAATCTGTTGAATGGTTGAAAGTTACAGACACTATTGTAGATGACATTTTATTAGGCCTAATGAAATCACTTCATATCGAGTCATGTCTGCGAAATAAAACAAACTGGCGGGGAGCACTGGGCTGAGCTAATGGCCAATTAATAATGGGTTGTTTTTTGTGTTCTTCACTGATGAGCAGTTGAGTGAATCCGTAAACATGGCTTAATACTTCCTCTCACTCCCAGCACACAATGCCAATACAGAAAGAGTTTTGGTTTTGTGTCTTCACAGTGGACGGATAAGAGAAACAGGTTCAGTACTGGAAGTATTAAATTGCGTTTTTTTTTTCACAGGTTTCAGCTTTGAGGATTTTAATTACAGTGACTTTTATATTGTAGTTATTTATTTAATAAACCGCACTTACTGAACGTAATAGAGACTTCAAACAAATAGGATTCCAGTAATAAACCCAAGCAAATCTCTTTTATTACACACTGGCACATGTTATGTTTTGCCATGATTCTTTGCTCATTGTATTATACACAGTACATTTATTTTCCATTACGTAATACTCTTTCACTGTAAAATTACTTGTTATTTCTATAATACTGTTCGTCCACTGTAGCTGATGCAATTATGATCACGCAAGCTGCGACGGTGATCCCATTCAAAGTACATAATGACAAAAACTAAGACTTCAACTCAAACCATTGCTTTAAACATTTATAACAAGCCATCGTTTAATATTACTTCTCTATTTATTGAACACTAAGCAGTCCATTAGCGATTAACTATTTACTTTATTTTGGCTGGTCTTAACTTAACGCAAAAAATTCCCGTTCTGAGGTTTACGCTCTTATTCCAAAACAGTGCTGTGGCTCCAGAAACGCGAATGAACTACCATATAATGTAGGAATACTTTTTCACCGCATGTATTGCGCAATTCAAGCATCTTTTGTTTCCAGCACAAAAGAATTGAACTAAATGCATACAATAATTTTCCTTATCCTGCATTTTAATTAATATGTTCGTCTAAACGCACTGATGCTGGAATGTTTGTAGCTACGAAGACAAGCCAAGAAACTCTAACTCTAACGCCCGATTGTATAAACCATTTAATCTTAGATCAGAGGTTAAATTGATCCTTGTTTCAGCTGAACTTGGAATTTTGTGTTGTATAAAGTCTCATCTGAGATTAACTTGTCTCAAACTAAAGTCAACTATGACTGAAGAAATTTCTTCGATTAAGTTAGATGATCCAAATTCAGTTATTCCTTTTCTGTTTGAAGTATACGAGTGACAGATTGCGCAAATAAAATATCCATTATTATTAATATTAATAGATATGATACGTACATTTATATATATTTCTTTCAATTTCTTGCCTTAATACACAAACAAGCTTATATTTTATAAGGCTCTATCGTGTTCAGCAGTATCAAATAGCATAACCTATAATTATATTATGTTTATAACAACCATTAATTATTAATGGATATGATAGGTACATTCATAAATTTTCAATTAACTGTATTACTAAACGAAAATTGTCGTTTTATAAAGCTTCATTATGTTTAGCAGTATCAAACACCATAACATGATAACAACTCTGACAACAGTCAACCTTTTTCTTATTGTCCGCCATTATTTACATTGCACAAAAAACCAGTGTCTCCAACAGAGTGTACGGAAAGTCGCCAAAAAGTAGTTGTAAAGTCGCTAGATTTCTCATTATCAACAAAGAAAGATTAAATTTGGTCACTATGGGGTGCTAAAAAGGTTACTAAATTCCTAGTTAAGCAATATAAAAGTTAAAGAAATTGTTGTTGAAAAAGAGTTAAAGTCGCTAGATTGGCAACACTGAACAAACCTGTATAACATGGTCCGCGCATCACGTATTTCAGATGTTTATGCGATGTTGCCAAATCCTTTTCACGTGAACTTAGATTGCATTTGAACCAAGGTAATTTGATCGCAGAAAAGTTTTATACAATACAGTAGAAGAAGTGTCTGAACTCGGTTCACTTTTCGATGTTATGCGATGTTGCCAAATCCTTTTCATGTGAACTTAGATTGCATTTGAACCAAGGTAATTTGATCGCAGAAAAGTTTTATACAATACAGTAGAAGAAGTGTCTGAACTCGGTTCACTTTTCGATCTTCGATCAAAGCTGATCTTTAGTCAGGGAGTTTTATACAATTGGGCCTAAGAGAAAGAACCGCACGGTCTGCCGGTGAAAAACCACCGTTTGCTGGGCCACGTTTAACGTTCCATAAGAGAGAAACCCCTGAGGTGGCTGAATGGTCAGACCTCCAACCTGTCACGCAGGCCGCCCGAGTTCGAGTCCCGGTTAGGTCTGAGATTTGTCATTGAAAAATCCATAGTGATTTCTACCGCTATGAATTTGATATTAACCTATATAACATCTTCATTGACTTCAGTAATGCCTTTGATGCAATATGTAGAAATAGAATTATTGAGTGTATAAAATTTTATGAAGTACCTAATAAAATGATAAAATTAATAGCTCTAACATTAAGAAACACTGAGGCAAAAATAAACGTGACCAATAAGATAAGTGAAAAGTTCAGTACACGAAACTGTGTCAAACAAGGTGATCCGCTTTCAGCTACACTATTTAGACTTTATATTGAAGAAACTGGAGATGAGGGGAAACATTACAACAAAACTAAGGCAATGTATAGCTTATGCTGATGACATAATGATAACTGCAAGAACAAAACCGGTTTTGATAGAAACGTTTAACAATTTAAAAGAGCAGGCAATGAAATTTGGATTGATAATTAATGAGAAGAAAACAAAATTCTTAAAATGTAGCACAAAGAGAGAAACTTTAGGAGACTTTAAAATAAATGATATAATGATTCAACAAGTTCCAAGTTTCAAATATCTTGGACCAACTGTTAATAACAACATCATTGAGGAAGAAATAAGAGAAAGAATTGTAATGGGAAACAAAGCATACCATGCCAACCTGCAGTTTAGAAGTAAACTGATATCTAAACAGTCCAAACTTAAGCTATACTGTACCACAATAAGACCTGTAGTAACTTATGCCAGCGAAACATGGGCCCTTAAAAACCCCATAAAACACAGACTACTAATTTTTGAAAGAGCAATACTAAGGAAAATTTTTGGTCCAACTAAAATGAATGATGGTACATGGAGAATTAAATACAACAGTGAACTGAATGAGCTGGTAAAGAATAGGAACTTAATAAATCATTAAGATTAGGATGGTTTGGTCATATAAACAGAATGGAGAATAATAGACTAGTCAAACAAATATACAAATGGAAACCAATAGTTAACAGAAAGCAGAATAGACCAAAAAATAGATGGGAGGATGATGTCCTGAATGATTTGAAATTTATGAAGGCGGAAAACTGGACAAAGATAGTTGAAAGCCGAAAGGAATGGAAGAAAGTTGTTGAGAAGGCCAAAACTTTCATCTGAGAGTTGTAGAGCCTGAAGAAGAAGAAGAAGAAGAAGAAGAAGAAGAAGAAGAAGAAGAAGAAGAAGAAGAAGAAGAAGAAGAAGAAGAAGAAAAGAAGATGTCTACCGCTGTGGAGTAACATCAGCGCGTCTGACCATAGAACTAGCTAGCCGGGGTTCAAATCCTAGTTTGGACAAGTTAGCTGGTTGGGTTTTTTTCCAGAGTTTTCCCTCAACCAATTGCAGTAGAATTGCTGGGTAACTTTCGGCGTTGGATCCTGGACTCATTTCGCCATTACTAATTCACATATCATCATCATCATCATCATCATCATCATCATCATCATCATCATCATCATCCATAGTCCGGGTTAAGTTCATGGTGCGGCGTGCTGTACTTGTACAAGAGCGCGGCCGTTCGGCTACCCAATCATTCACAGAATAGGAGTGGTAAGCACATTAAACTAGAGGCTGCAGTACAAGCCTACCGGGTCCCTCCTCCGTACAAGAGAAAAAAAATAATAGTGGTAGTTGTAGTTTGTTTACTCGTAACGATGCTCTCTACTGCAAAGGTTTTCAGCGTCGAATTTCAGCAAGAAATGACCAACAAATTTTGACTGGAGCCCTCTATCAAGAAAACATTTTTTCACGCAAGATAAATCTACGATATGGATCTCTCAGCTTTACTTTCCTCCCGAAAGAAGCCATGCTGACTGTCATCGCCCCTGACTGCGGACCCACCGGCTAGACCACCGAGTACGTTAGGGGCAGCATGCAACCCGCATACCCAAATCGCTGAGTTGAAGTTTGTCTGGGTGGGGTACTTATGCTTGTACATTATTTATAAGACGTCCAGTGTTGTAAGATGGAAGCAAGACATCATGGACCACGAACTTACGGGTTCTCGTGTCGTCAGGTTGAAGAGTGATAAAAAATGTGTTCGGTAAACTCTTAAGATACAGTACGAATGCATACGTTTTCAATGATGTATTGACTTGACTTCCTTGTGTTGTAAGAATACATGCTACCCAAGAGTGCTCGAAAGACAGTGAAAACATGACAATAATAAAGCTATGTTTATATAAATACAAACAAAACTGAAGAACCTGCAGAAGTCATTGCGCGAAGCATTCAAACTTGTACTGCAAGCCAACTTTACTAGCAGTTCTTCCCACGCACCTGTGTCCCTTCGATATCACACTGCACTCCTCAGCTATAAACTGGTAAACGCTTATACAGTATGAAAGTAGAATGCGTCCAAAGTGCAAGACAAAAGATTGGCAGAATCCCTGTAATTGCGAGGAAAGTTTGAGTAGTTGATGATTGTATGATTTTAAATAATCGTAGATCATAAGTTAGCTTGATGACAAAACAAAGAACTTTAACTTTTAACGATTATAGTAAACAGTGCATTCGCTGCTGAAGCCACTAGTAGGCCTAGTAGCTATTACCTCGAGTGCAGTACATACGCAATGATAAACTTCATTTGTTTTGCCAATAATGATATACTGGGTGTTCAGTTCAAAGTGTGTCATGGCTCGCTGTATGCCGTCATATGGCTAGTCGATGAGCCTAGAGAATTCAATCTTCCTACACTTCCGCAGAGGTGTATTACCTATGTGTAAGAGAAGTTGCATAGCAAGTACGGCGTTCATTCTGAAGAGTACTTACTGATATGTACGGTAACGCCTGTAGTGGCAGGAATGTGAACTGTTTGGAAACATGTACTGAAGTGGGTTTTTTTTCCTACTGTCGGGATATGGGTAGAGGGTTAAGACGATTTCTTACGTATTTGTTGACATTAACTTCGACGGTCAACATGGACACGAAGCATTTGATTTGTATTGTGGAATGTTGCCGTACGCAACCGATGATAACAAATACCCTGCGTACGACTTGCCCGCGCAAAACACAATTCGAAAGAGGTTATGGTAGCACACAGACAGTACAGACCGCCATCTGTTGCTACGACGTTCAAGTTATACCGTACACGTTCTCAAGTTCAGATTAAACGCCTTGATTAATAGGCAACTTCTCTGACATGAAAGTTAAAACTCGCTTCAAATCGCTGACTCATCAACAGTGACGTCATGACACACTTTGAAATGAACACCCAGTACTTATTGCAGGTTGCACCAACCCACTGCCGCTAAGAAGCAATGATATGTTGGGGTTTCATCGACTAGATACCGCTAAGAAAGAAAAAAATAAAGAAAATAAAAATAATTAAGAGGAAGTTTTCCACAAATCTGGGACTAGAGTTCAACGTGAATGTAACAAAACATTACGCATTTTTTTAGCCACATAAACAATCACAAAAGAGTTGCCAGTTAAGAAATACCAACGTACGAGAAATTGGCTTGCAGAAAAGTATTACATTTACCTTTGAAAATAAATTTAATACCTTTACTTCTGATGGAAGATACATGGCGCGGAAAAATCAGTATCATTTGCCAGTAGAGAAAAACCTTTAGCCGGCAGTAAAACATGACGAAAGCTGGATTTTTCTACAAAAGTATATGCGATCACTCCATTTCATTGACGGAAATTGAAACGAATATACTATAATACCAAAGGCTATTGTATTAAAATAAATACTGAATAAGTATGAAATAAACAATGACATTAAGAACAAAAGAAAATGCATGTGAAATTTAACTGTTCAAATTCGCATTGCGTTTGTATTTCTATGAGAACGTGTAGCACTATTCCTTTTTTTAATAGGTTATTTTACGACGCTTTATCAACAGCTTAGGTTATTTAGCGTCTGAATGATATGAAGGTGATAATGCCGGTGAAATGAGTCCGGGGTCCAGCACCGAAAGTTACCCAGCATTTTCTCATATTGGGTTGAGGGAAAAACCCAGAAAAAACCTCAACCAGGTAACTTGCCCCGACCAGGAATCGAACCCGGACCACCTGGTTTCGCGGCCAGACGCGCTAGCCGTTATCCACAGGTGCAGACCGTGTTCCTTTCTGGAATTTTGTTAAGTTTCCAATAAGTTTTTATGCAGACACTTATGGAGGTACTGTTAACCTACTAGATAATTCACAAATCAACAACAAAATCGTATTACGAAAACAATCTCGCAAGAAACGTGTAAGAAAACGACAAACATACAGTATAGGCTACTTAGTATTTCTGACGTACTTATTTTAAAAAAAGTATAAAAATGTAATAGTATGCTATTTTTTATGTGGTAAAACTGTAGCCCATCATGACGGCCTTTTGCTTCTATTTTTTTAATGGCCTTAGTTCATGGTTTTTAAAAAGTGAAAATTATTGTAAAATGACGAGAAACACAGTTTAAGTTCCTGAAAACAAATTAAACTTTACTAATTCTAAATTTAAAAAATGGCTGGATAATTTCCATGAAAAAAACACACAAAATAACTTACTTTTACAGTCGTAGCACAATTTTACTTCCTTTTACCAAATTTCGCACCACATATATGCAAAGTATATAAAAAGCCTGGACAAATCAAACCTAATGTAACCTGTCACTGAACCTAGATCTTATAACTCGCTTTCTATTTACTTAACAATAAGCGTATACGCAAGACATACCAAAAGCCTGAACAAACCAAAACTAACCCCTCACAGATCCTCGACCTTTAAAAAATTCGCTTATTCCACAGTTTCACAATTTGCACAAAGATATTTATGGATCAAAACTTAACAAAAAGATGGCAGTTCTTCAATAGTATACTAAATAATAGTTCTTTTGAAAATCCTAAAACCGTCCACTGGTAACATTGCACAGGCCGCGTATTTCACTGGGATCTCCCTCCTCCATGATCGTTAACCAAATACTCAGTGACATGATCTAACGTCGAGGAATATAATCAAATCTACCGTCTACATCCTACATGAACGTCAAGTAGCGGGGAATCTGTACACTATCACGCATTACGAAAAGACATTGGCACAGTGATTTCAGAATCTAAGAAGCATATGGAGCTCTGGTCACCGGAGAGCCTTATTCTACCACAGAACAAGTAAAATCACAAAAATCAAATATATATAAATTTTTTATTCCTTAGCCGCCAACTTCTTAACCTTAAAAAATTCATTCAAATTGAAATTAACTTCGAAAATATGATTTTTATATTTTATCGGCATTGTCATGACAGGTAACATAAATTAACTTTTGTGCGAGATCGTGCGTATTTACTTGGTTTCCGCACAAAACTAATCCGCGGAAAGTCTAAAATTCCACATTCGGTATTCCCAACCTAACATATATAACAATTTCCCTCTTCTTACCGCTTAAGTGACATATTGATTTTACTGCTTTAGGCTTTTAACATATTATTTTTAGAGACGTTCAATATAGTAATAATTATAAATTGGAAACTTACCACTGCAATTTCACCTAAATTGCACTGTTAATTATTGTTTTTAAATATTTGCAAAAATTAAGTAAACTCTACAACTCCACTAAAGTTACTGCATTCGTAATGCAAGTAAAATTAAGGAAGCCGTGAAAAAAATCCACAAACTTGCCGATGTTATTACTGCAATATGTTATATAAATAATATTGTTAAAATATTTAAATGAAAAATAAATCATTACATAACCTTACCGTTCGTTTTAAGTTCCCATTTATAGACTGGGAAAAAAAAAACAGACGTAGGCCTATATCACGGCCTGCTGGAGTATAGTAAACTCAGAAAACATTTTAAAGCAACAATGTTGAAGATAGATATTTTTGTTTTCCAAATTTGCCGTCATTGAACAGAAACCAAGATGGAGATTTCATTGCAACTAATTAGAAATTCCTCTTTCAGATATGTAATAAACGATCTTCGCACAAAATAATGTACGATACACGAGCGGTATGTTTTCTTTCAAATCTCGGAAATTAAAAAAGCTCAACTACGTTTCGCTTTTTCAAACTTTTCCTTGAACATGAAAACTTCAACATACCGCTCTTGTAACGCATATTACTATAATATCTGCAGTGTTCGGGAAAAGTGACATAAGTCAGTTTCCACAAACCTTTTTTGATAATTTATTGACAACTTACACTGGTTTATGTCGATTTGATTTTTTTCTGTATGAATTATTGTAATGGGAGAAATACTTATGTATTTTTTTTCTAAGCGAGCAGATATTCCGTAAGTTGTCAATAAATTATCAAAAAAGCTTTGTGGAAACTGACTTGTGTCACTTTTCTCAGGCACTGCAGATATTAAAGTATAAGTTTTTTTTTAATGTTGAAATCTAGGTGATATTTATAAACGATATTCAGAATAAGCTTAATATAGCAAATTCACTCTAGAGGAGAAAATGTTCTGACCACTGAATAGAAAATAAAAGTAAATTATGAGAAATGTTGTTGTTGTTTTCTAATGCCAGGCGTTTGACAATAAAGTCATTTGACCTCTTGCACTCCAATATTTTTCAAAGATATTATCATGGCCAGCCACTGAAGCACAGATTTTGAGGTGTTCCGAATCCATTTATTGCTTTGAGTTGCACAATGGGCAGTTAGGGGACTGATATATTCCAATTCTATGCAGGTGTTTGGCCAAACAATCATGGCCTGTTGCCAATCTAAATGCAGCTACAGACGATTTTTGTGATAAATCGGGAATTAACTGTGGATTATGATGCAGAGAGTTCCATTTTTTCCCTTGAGATTGTGTTATCAAATTTTGTTTGTTGAAGTCTAAGTATGTAGATTTAATAAATCTTTTCACAGAGTAATACGTAGATTTAGTAACAGGTCTGTAAGTAGCAGTGCTGCCCTTCTTTGCTAAAGCATCCGCATTCTCGTTTCCCAGGATTCCACAATGAGATGGTATCCATTGGAATACAATATTTTACTGAGTGATATTAATTGAGAGAGCATTTTAGTTATTTCTGCTCTTTGAGATGAAGGTGTGTGTTTAGAGACTATTGATAGAATAATTATGAGAAATGTAATCCCATGAAAAATAGCGCTATTCAGGTGTGGGGGCCTACATGCTGTATATTGAGAGAGAAGACGTTTCTTTCCCCGGTTGGGAATGAACACAGAAATAGAGAAGTTGGAGAAAAAATTCAGAAGAGGAGAATTCCCCGGTTTCGCCCACTTCAATTCGAACATTGCCCTTTCATTTTCCTGTTACATACTGTTTATTGTTAATAAAATAACATGGACAAAAATACAATCTTGTTCTTCCCTGAAGGAGTAAAAAACTCGTGCTCAGGGAGATATCTAAACACAAAGATAATTTTTTGACACAAAGTGGGTCAAGAAAAAAAAATTACAGGAATAAATTAAATTTAAAAATACAATTTCAATCTTAACAATTTAAGTCATACAAATACATATACATATTACATCAATATATATTCTTTAAAAATGAAATTCCTAACGCTATTTTTTAAATTTCTGATACTAAAATTTTCCAAATTTGGGTATTTATGAATTATTTTATTGTATAACCTTCGACCAAAGTAGGTACCATGGCTCAGAGCTGTGCTTGTGAAACACTTTGGTTCCTCTAGTCGTATAAAATCGGATCTTTTAGTTCCATATTTATAATAATACAATTTGTATTACGGTTTTTATGTATGAAGATTAATTAGGCAATATAATAAATGTGTTTAATTTTTGAAAACATTAAGATCAGTAAACAAAAGCTCGGATGAGTAATCAATTGGTTTATTAAGGGTATATGTACATGAAAGACCACAAATATTATCAGAAAATGTAGGCTCTAAATTTCTAAAATTTTATAAGGAAATGAACTCACAATTTGACAAAAATTACAAGGTACCACAACAAAACTTATTAGAACTTAAATATCTGATAAAAGTATAAAAAAAGATTACTAATAATATTTTTCAAACCAGTTTTATCAAAGTATGTAAAAAACAACAACAAAATTCTGCAGTTACATCATTTGGTAACCGTAACATTTTTATGGTCTCTCTGACACCTTTCATATTTTTCCTGCATGTAATAAACACTTATTTCTGAAAAGTAGACTACCCTCAGACATATAGCATTCTTTATTTTAATACAATTTTTTATTTGTCCTATATAAAATATATTAAAATTTACATAATGTTTCGTGACCTAATTTTTCTATTTTCAAAGAAATGGACATTATTGTAGTCTACCTTTTGCATAAATACATGTTAAATCAGTATACAAAATTTCAGAATTTTATCTTTAATGGTTGTGGAGTTACGAAATAATATGTGTGAAAATTTTTAAATTTTGGAAAATTTAATTTAAAATAAAAAGTGAAATCTAAAAAATATTAGTAACCTTTTTTTATACTTTTATCAAATATTTAAGTTCCAGTAAGTCTTACTGTGGTACCTTGTAATTTTTGTTCAATTGTGAGTTCATTTTCTTATAAAATTTTAGAAATTTAGAGCCTGCATTTTCTGATAATATTTGTTATCGTTCACGTAGATATACCCTTAAGGCATAAGGCATATTGTACGTTTATTGGAGCAGGTACGGTAATGGTAGTTTAGACTGTATACCTAACGTAATGCGTAGCAACACTCGTCCAGCATACAGAATCAGTTTCACAAGACTGCTGATAACTGCACACGTGTTCAATCCCTCGACAGTTTTCAGTGCTAAAATCAGAAGGGTTTAATTGGTATCGGCGTGAAGCCAGCACCGCCATGCGTGCGACTGACGGCATCAGACGCGCACTGCACGCACTATCTGCCTCAGCGAGACGCGAATGAGAAAGGTTAATTAATGTCACGTGCTTCATTCAAAGGCTTACTCTGAAAAACTGGACTTCTGTACCGAAGGCTAGGACCCATGTGAAACAAAGAAAGCACTTCCACAGAATTTAAAAACGCACGAACACTTTGCATTGCCGGTTGAGGCGAACATAGTAAAAAATAACCTTATTAATCGATTTCCGATATCGATCTGCAGTGTCTGTGACAGGAACTAGAGAAGTTTGTTGATCCTGCTGGATAAACTTCAAGAATAATAGATAATTAACAACTGAAGCTTACCAAGAGTCGGCGGTGTCCCGTATCTTCAGAAAACTACTAATCCAACGATAAAAGATGAAAGTGACGTTACCTGTCTCTGATGCACTGGACACTACACAACGCACTCCAGGTTCCTACGTCGGGTTTTATTTACAAGTCACAGAATTCAATTCGTCGCACTCCTTTTAACTTGCTACTAACACTTGTCTTTCTCTTAAAGTCGGCACTGCACCATCAGATTTATATGACATTCGTCGCTGTTGTTAAACACACAAATAATTTGGTCCACTTCTTGCTACACCAGGAGCTACATAACCGGTCGATCGTCGCACCATTAAGACAGCTGTAAAGGGATTCAGTTTGCTTCACAATATCGAATAGAACACGTAAAAAAAAACACTTCTTTTCCCGATGTCTAAAAGTTTGTTGTATTTCTTAATTCAATGCGTGAAAAACATAACCTAATTTCACATCGTAATGCACGGGATTGATTATCGAAGGTTTACGTCAGTCACTTGTCACCGGTCGTGACGTGTGAGCACCCTGGTCCGGAGCTTCCGAATGTCCCGCCTGCACGCCACACGTCCACCGAACCAACTGTGGGACGGCCGAAGACTCGTGCCTAGCGAAGAAACGCTGCGCGGTGTCGTCTGCGCATGTCTCATCCGGCCCTTCCAGACCGCCTGCCCTCTAGCGCGCCCGGCTTCAACCTTCGTATCGCGAACTGCCGAAAGTTCCCAGTATAACGGGACAGACTGTGGGTTATGTGATTGGTGCACCTTTATATCACTTTAGGTTGAAACAGTAGTGGCCGGTGATCCAAATCCTCGGTGAGGCCAAATGCAACTAGCCTAATTTAAATGCCTCCGATAGAAATTGTTTATTTATGACCAGGCTTCGAGACTTCGGACCCAATAGAGCAGTTCAGTGGGAAATCCGCATAACGGCGTACTGAGTATAGTGATAAAGCGTACAGTGGGTGGGGGTACTGTAGAATGAATGACAACAAATACGCAAAGGAAAACGCTCTGGATTTGAAGTTTCCGACGAATAATTTGGTTTTCATACTGTGTCTGAAAGTATTACACGGTTAGAAAAGTCAGAGCAAGAGATGCCGGAAGCCCTCAAATTAATTTAGAAAATGATGCAGAGAATTAATGAGACATCAAGTACACCGGTTACTGAATGTGTAAAACAGAAGTGGAAATCAATTTTATGTAAAAATAACGGATATGGAACATTGTGTGTTATAAATAGCAAATTAGTGGACATAGAGTCACCCGAGAATAAAGTACTATCTATTCATAGACATTTCGCTAGCCCGCTCTACGAGCGTGCTAAACTAGCCCGGGCTATCGACTGGTTACTTGTACAGGATTCATATCATATCTTATCGATAACACTGGTTTATGAATACGAAAAAACCGTTAGTTCTCTCATCATCCACCGGAAGCCCGCGCTAAGAATGTCTATGAATACGGCCCTTAGAGACTGCAATGATGTTAGGTTTTTTCGTTTTGCTTCTATCACGTCATGCAACGTAGAGCGCAGCTTTCTACAGTATAAAATTTGGCAGATAACCGAAAATTATTTACGTTTGAGTCACTGGGAATGTATCATGTAGTAGGTACATTGCAATTCGGTACTGTAACTGCACTTCCTAAAGACGACCAATAGGATAAATGAATAAATTAAAATTGCTACATGTTTATTTCCACCATTAACACTGTGTATAATTAAACACAAATGCTTATAAAAGACAGGAGAATAAATGCTTTTCACATTCTTTTGAAATTATCATTGTGTTATGTATATTTACTTTCAGAATGTACATATGTGCGTTTCCCCATACTACTGTACTCTGCTCTAAATAGCAACGTTGTTTCCTCAACACATCTCTATCTACCTGCAGCGAGTCAACAACCTATAGTGCATGCACAGTAAACTTATTGTATCGGGTCCAAAGTCTCGAAGCCTGTTTATGATATTAATTATTATTGTTGTTATATTATTAATATCATTATTACTGTATTATTATTATTATTATTATTATTATTATTATTATTATTATTATTATTATTATTATTATTAGTCTATTCTTATTAGTATCAATGAAAAATAATAATTTCACTCATCAAATAAGCTGTTATGCTGCGAGTTTCAGTGATTGTTTCAGTGTGATGAAGCAACCCATATTATGTGTTGAAATTCCCCTTTCTTTCTTTTCTTTTTATTTTTTCCCTTTGACAGCAACAAACAAGGCCAACAGAAAAGTTTATTTTGCACCACATTATCACATAACCATTTATGTTGCCCATACCAGGATGCAATAGAAACTCGCGTTTTAAAATTATCTGTCAGAAAAATTGTCAGCGATGTCGTAGGTATCTCGGTCGGATCTCTCTTTATTTAAAACTGCCTTTCTTTCAATATTATTTCTTCTCGAAAAAGGACACTCTAACAATGAATTAACTACACCAGCAATATTTCTCGCATTTGTTTCCGTTTATATTTTCCCGAAATACATAACAACATTGGCCCAGATTCACTACACGAAGTACAATAATACAACACCCTCGCTTAAGTCATAAACTAAGACATAAGAGGAGAGAATAGTGTGGGTCTCTGTCTGCCAAAGAGCTGGAATGTTTGCTATTTATGGCCTATTTAGGAAGACAAGTCACCATTGCTATTCCCACCCCACTCTACCCTTGAGGCCGGCCCATAGTTGAGAGGAGTGAAACCTGACCAGGCCAGACGAATTGTGCCTCAGTTACAACGTTTAAAGCGCAACGTCAAAAGCCCGCGAAGACAAACGAAAATCCAGAAGCAGACCCGGCACGAGCGATCCTGGCCTCATGAACAAATTTTACTGCAAAACAGGTCTATATACAGGGACATCATTTTATTTTTACTAACATTTTAATATTAGCCTGTCTATACCTTCAGAGAACCGGAAACACCGCTTGCTCCTCCCTCCAAGACTGGAGTTCGATGATACTGGCGTAAAACACAAATCACTCTACTAGGTATAGGATGGAAGAAAAGTAGTTCATCCATTTACGTAAACTAGGAAATATCGCGATTTTGAGTTTGATAATTTTCATTAGGTTTTTCTTTAATCAAAGTACAGTACTGTATTAAGAATAAGTGTTTTTACTCACGAAGTGAATTATCCATGCGAACGTATTCATTATGCAGTGTATACTGTCTACAGCACATTAGCGTACAATATAGAGAAAGAAGTTAAATTGAAAAATAATCATAATATGAATATTTAAACACAATTTTGAAAATGGTGACCGTTCATTTCGATACAGGCTTCAGTTCTTTTGTGCATATTATCGCACTATAGACTATTGCATCTAATTCCAATTGCCAGTTTCGTCCTTCGTACTAGTAACTCATGTTGAAATAATTCTGTACCTACTCTACGTACTGTGAATTCAATCTTCACTTCTGCCCGACCCGAAAATATAAAATTACTCAGACATGCTATCTACTGTCCGTCCAAGTGGTTATGCCGCAGGAGTATAGAAAGGGAGGAAATCACGTGACAGTTAATTACTTAACGAGGCCCTTTTATTTAAGTTAAATTAAACAGCTGTATAATATTACGTAAACGTCCAATTCCTAAGAGAAATTAATGTTTTCAGAAAAGAGCTAAGACAGCCCAGCTTTTACAGAGGGGCGAGCAGAAGCAGGTGGGGGAAATCGGGATGCGACGTAGGCAAACGGACAGTACCTGTGCGAAAATATGATTCAATATTGAAAGCTCTTTCGTCACTGGAAAACGCAAACATATTTCTGGAACGTACTATACTCAGTAACTCAGTACTGCTTACTATTTGCGGTCTTGGTTCTGTGTGGAGTTGGAACTTCCTTAGTAGAAGGGGTGGGAGTGAAGTACATTCAAAAACTCAGGTACAATAAAAATTGAAGTAAAAATAAAATGATGTCCCTGTACATCTCAAGCCAGACCCGGCACGAGCGATCGTGGCCCAGGAACAAATTTTACTGCAAAACAGGTCTATCTACATCACAAAGTTTTCAAATGCTTCTACAGCGATATATGCTTCATTCAAATAACTAATACATTACATAAACACAAAATTTGATTTCAGTTAAGCCAAGTGATTGAGGTCCAGCCGCACTTGCCTCAGTCAATCAGCCGCCACTGAGGAAGCAAACATATGGAGCAGGTGTCGACTTACAAACGGAAGCTGTGCTATGGCCACTCTGATCACCTTCCTTCGCCTAAGATTTCAGCTTTGTGCGTCAGTATCTAGGCTCAGTTCTAGGGAATATTATGGATTTTATTAATTTGTCCTACAGAATAATCTCTGTAATGTTGACAGCAGGTGCTGTGGATTGAATTCGGCGTAGCTCAGTGGTCAGAGCGCTTGGTACGCAGAACGACAGACCCGGGTTCGATCCCTGGCGCCGGACCGAATTTTTCTCCTCAAATAGAGGAGAATGTGGAAATATGGGCTACCATTTTGTTTTCCTCATAATAATGGAAAATGGTGTGCCATATTGCTTGGGAATCTTTATTCATATACAATTTTTCCAGTCTTAAAGGTCAAGAGTTGCAATAGATATTTGCATATAATTACTTTTTGAAAGAAAGACGAACTGGTCCTCTGTAGGTAGTGGGGTCTAAATATGGGCTACCACAAAAATTTGAAAATAAATTTGGAAAAAAAAAAAAACAAAGAAACATAAGTAGGAAACCTGTGTCACATCAGTGACAATATTCTGTAACAAATAACGTAAATCACGATAGTGAAAATACGGGACGTGTTAACGTGCTGGTAATATAGGCTACCTATCCCATATTTGACACATAGCGTTAGCCCATGTTAGCAGTATCGACTCATGAAGGTTTCTAAGATTATGTATGGCATTGTTGTTCTAAATAAATATTACCGGTACTTTTGCCATGTGGTAGAGTTATTCTTAATCAGGGCAACACATTAAGCGTGATTTCTAAACAAGAAATATATTTCTTTCAATAAAATTGAAACTACATACCTGCAAAAACTTCGAAATTGATGAAAAACACAAAGGACACACCACATCCACACCACAAAGGCAACTGGTTTGTCTCTTTGTGCACGCAGACTGATGGACACGAGATGTAGTTTTAAAGCTTTTTCGCTAGGTAACAGCACCATATGTATTAAAAAACGAGGTAGCCCATATTACCACTCCTAGCCCATATTTCCACCTTCTCTTCTATTAATTGTCAACATTACAGAGATTATTCTGTAGGACAAATCAATAAAATCCATAATATTCTCATAGCTAGCAGTGCATCATAACTGCGGAATGTCCACACCTGTGGAGTAACGGTCAGCGCGTCTGGCTGCGAAACCAGGTGGCCCGGGTTCGAATCCCGGTCGGGGCAAGTTACCTGGTTGAGGTTTTTTTCGGGGTTTTCCCTCAACCCAATACGAGCAAATGCTGGGTAACTTTCGGGGCTGGACCCCGGACTCATTTCACCGGCATTATCATCACCTTCATATCATTCAGACGCTAAATAACCTAGATTCATTCATTCATTCATTCATTTATTTTATTCCATAGATCTTACATGAGCAATGAAGCTTTAAGATGTGGAACATGTCAACATTTTACAATATTACAATTACAATTTTTAAAAATTTTTATAGTTTTACAATTTAGTAATTTTCTACAATTTTTACAATGTTGTACAATTTTTTTACATTTTGGCGAGATATAGTGAGATGAAATGAGGTCCGAGGATTCGCCAAAATATTACCCGGCATTTGCCTTTTCGGTGGGGGAAACCTCGGAAAAACCCAACCAGGTAATCAAATCAGCGTCGTAAAATAACCCAAGAAAATAAAAAATAATAAAACTGCGGAATCCCGGCCAAATAAGTCACTCAACTGAGTGCGCTCCTAGTATAGTGGCAGTTGACACTAGACATATTTCCACATATAAGCCTAACGTGGAGTCAGGCCACAAAGGGAAACACTGAAGGAGGGAGGTTCGAGACGGTGCTGTGGATTGAATTCGGCGTAGCTCAGTGGTCAGAGCGCTTGGTACGTAGAACCAAAGACCCGGGTTAGATCCCCGGCGCCGGGGATTATTCTGTAGGACAAATCAATAAAATCCATAATATTCTCATAGCTAGCAGTGCATCATAACTGCGGAATCCCGGCCAAATAAGTCACTCAACTGAGTGCGCTCCTAGTATAATGGCAGTTGACACTAGACATATACGTCAACATATATGCCTAACTTGGAGTCAGGCCACAAAGGGAAACATTGAAGGAGGGAGGTTCGAGTCGGTGCTGTGGATTGAATTCGGCGTAGCTCAGTGGTTATAGCGCTTGGTACATACAGTAGAACCAAGGACCCGGGTTCGATCCCCGGCGCCGGATCGAATTTTTCTCCTGAAATATTAATCTGTTCTAGAGAACAAACATTTCTAAGACAGCAATAGGTCGTTTCTGTTAGATTAGTGGATACGAATTTGTTAGGTACAGAATAAGTTCTCTCTCGATGTGTGAACTGTACCCCTATCACCGGTACCAGTTCTCGCTGTGTGTAGTTACCAGTGGCAATATTTGACAATGTGCTCGCAAGGTTATTTCAATAGTGAATGGAAGGAGAAAAAGACATTTTCAAAAAGCATACCAAGAAGGTTATGTGCGAGTATAATGACACAATGCATTTGATCGGACAAACACGACACTGCAAATTGAATACATGTTATTGCTCATCATGGGACATCGGTAGCGCTTCTAATTAGAGTGAAATGGTCGGAATTCAGAGATCGACAGATAATTAGGACGCAGGATTAATGAGTATACTAATTGACAATTAAAATAATGAAATATAAGAAAAGCAATATTCAAATGACAAATATAAAATATTTCAATTATTGACCGTACAGTAAATTATAGGAGTGGAAGTCCTCGATTTTATGCCTGTTTCTATGACAATTAAAATAATTGTTCTGGTATTATATTTTATAACCATAAGAAATAGCAGAACATTATTCTGATATTGCTAAAATCAATTTCGACTTATTGGTGGGAACAATTTTTAGTGTGTCTGATACTGAACAAGTGACAGGCCTACTCTTCACGCCGACTTTTGTCCTTCCACGCTTCTGTGCATAACGATTTCTTCTGAATTACTGGAAGATTTATTCAAGTGTGATAATCAATTCGTATTTGTATGGAAATGGAATTAATATGTATCTTCAGGATTATACCATAAACGAAGAATGGAGTCCACACCTGTGGAGTAACGGTCAGCGCGTCTGGCTGCGATACCAGGTGGCCCGGGTTCGAATCCCGGTCGGGGCAAGTTATCTGGTTGAGGTTTTTTCCGGGGTTTTCCCTCAACCCAATACGAGTAAATGCTGGGTAACTTTCGGTGCTGGACCCCGGACTCATTTCACCGGCATTATCACCTTCATATCATTCAGACCCTAAATAACCTAGATGTTGATATAGCGTCGTAAAATAACCCAATTAAAAAAAAAACGAAGAATGGAAAAACATTCATGTAATAATAAAACAGGCAGCAAATGAAATTGTTGGGATGCATGAAAAAGTTCAGGAAAAAGAAAGGATTAGATAATTATGTAGAGAAGATATACAAAACTGCATGAAATATACGCAGGAAATATATTAAATATATCTAAGTAATCTTACGGAAGAGAACCGGAAAGGAATACAAAAAGCAGGAATGCAGCAAAGACAATTACGAAGAAACCACACACTTAATCTTGAAAAACTTTAGAAGAGGTATGATATTTCATAGCTGTCCCAACCAGGGTTTAATAATCGGCCTCCTAATCAATTCTAAATGAATATTTATATTTAATTCAATTTTTTCTTAATAGAAACCCTAGTTAGGTAGGCTATCATTGAGAAATTTATTGGAAATGCAACAAACAATTTAGGCTACAAGACAAATTACATTTTATAAAGAATATAAGTGATGATTAATTATGCTAATCGATGACTTCAGTGTAGTGGAGGATATCATGTCCAGGGTGCTGTCTGGAAATTTTAATTTTCGGAAGACTTCTATGGACTCCCGTGGGATTGTGCCTCTAGCCCCAATAATAATTCCTATAACGTCCCATGTCTTGATGTTATATTTGGTCCCCAAATCGCTGCAGCATGGCAGATAAATTGCCCGTTTTTCTTTGCAGACTTCTCTAGGTTGTTCCTCGCTGTTCTCAAAACGGACTGTGGGATCGAGAATGAGTCCACATTTTTTTTTTCGGTCTATAACAATGATATCTGCTCTTCGAGTTGAACAGTCAGCAGAAAGGCACCCAGTTTCCTCGTACACCTCATACTTATCAGCCCGGCGAAGTTCATTGGCAATCATGAAGCGAATTTTATTATGACGGTCAATTCTCAGTAATTCTCCCTTTCGGTAAAAACCCAGTACTGAACTTCTAGCAGAGGTGTAGATGGAAATTTAGAAGAGGTATATGTTGGACTGTTAGAAGACGTGTGGATTGGATATTAGAAGAGACGTAGAATGGCCTTTGAAAGAGGTGTAGATTTAATTTTAGAAGATGTGTGGAGGGTACTTTTATAAGAATTGTAGACTCAACTTTTAGAAGAGGTGTAGATTGAAGTCCAATCCACGCTTCTTCTAAACAATTCACCATTGCTTTCTTCCATAATTTAGATCTGTGTATAATATTGAAACGACTTACTGACCTAAAATATTTGTTAATTTTATAAAGGCGTATCACGAAATTGTATTACACCACCTTCAAAATCAAAATAATGCGTGAGTTTGGATTTGCGACGTCTCGTCCGTGTGATTAGCAAGCCGATGCTAGAATGTCCATCATGTCATGAGCGAAATACTGAACTTTGTCCTAGATTAGGCCACCTTAAATCTAGATTCTGTTTAAATGTTCCAACTAATTTGTTCTTGTTATATTCTAGTACTTCATCATTAATGGAATATTTGTATTTCCATGTATTTCAGTCTTGTATAATATATTTCTTTTGCTAAATAATTAATCCTCATGCTTCATATTTGACTTGAAACTCTCTGCATATGAACCATGTTTTACATTCATGTGCAGTAGTGGCTATATATTAATTTCTTTAAGCTCGACCATTCCGAAATGTAGTAATTATACACCTGGTAGCAGCCCTTTAATGGACCTCATTAAAGTACATCTATTCATTAAAGTTCAGGTTTTCCACCAATCAGAAAGCAATATGAAAGCGCAAGTATCGATTATTCTCGGATATGCAATCGAAAGACAACTAGCGAAACGTCACGGAGGCTGGAAATCCAATACTGTCGAAGAAGGTTATGTTCTGTTACTATAATAATTAGCGTTAATTGTAAATAATATTCAAATAAATTCAATTTGTCATCACGTTTTTCAATTCTAAATCAATTTTCAGGTTATATCAATATTAATGTTCATGTTATTCTCTAGATTATATCAAGGTCAATGACATTCGTTCCTCGGAAAAAATCAATACTTTCGCGTCTGCGCACATCTCACAATTTAGAAGGTCAGTTCCGCTCTTCACTTAGATAACCATAACATGAATACTTATGAATAATTTCAAGTTAGAAATATGGTCGAGCATAAAAAGTCGTATGAAACTTGGTAATTAAGACGCTCGTATGAAAATTATGAAACTCATAAGCATACATACTGGCGTCTTAATTACTACCATTAAAGGCTCGTTGCATAATGTTATATTATAAATAATTTTTTTCGTGGTTGGTACCGTAATGATGCGACATTTTAATACTATGGCTATTACATACAACGTAATCCGTTTCACTTCTATCGTTTAATTATAAAATTTACATAGTTACACTTCTAAAGGTTTATAAAATTCCTAAGCACAAAGATTCGTAAAAAAAACCTTTTTTGTAATACGAACGGATATAAAAACATAAAATCTGTAAGCCTACAATTTTGCTGTCAGCATTGTGAGTGCATCGTAATAACATGTTTGCGTCATTATACTTCAGATTGCTTCTTATGTAAATATCTTTCAACTTAATCATAATAAAAATATGGTGTGCAACTTGAATCCGTGGATTCGGACGTCTGATCGCATAATTACAACTCCGCTGAAGTTCATTTCGCAGCACACAGACATACGCTTCCTCTCGAATCTAATTGCAGTGTTAGATTTTTCCTTAATCCTTAACCGGGACTTCGCCCCCGGCCTCCCTTCCTCTCTCGTGGGGATTTTAAGCTGACTGCAAAACCAGTGACGTGGATCAGAGGGCGCTCCGACCACATGGCAACTTGAAGACAATGCACGAATAGCCATGCGCTGCTTGTAATTCATACACGACTGACAGAGAATCGTAATTGGCATTGGATATGGCAAACTGCTCATATCTGAGGTTGGCGGCTGAGACACTTTCAGTGATGCGCTTTAAATAAATTGTATTTCAGCTAGAATACCAGCATAATTGCAGCAACAGAGTATTGTTCAAGATTCTACATATATTAAGGAAGTAATAAATACAGCATAGGTCTCCAAAAAGCGTGTAGTCATTCGTGATCCCGATGCTGCCCGCCGAACACAGTGTGCTGTAGAGGAGGGGGAGAGACTTGTATCTTAACAGATGGGAGCGGACAGTGAGGGATTGCGGCAACGATCTCCTTATGTTTACAAATAATAAAATCAAAAGGATAAGAAATATCATACGTTCGTAAATTATTTTGACATACTAGGAAGCTTCTACTTTTGATTGGGGAATATTCAATAATGGAACAATTCATTTCGCATTACATCTAGAAGACATTCTGTATGCACGATTTTACAAATGCTCATTCTGTAAAGGGCTTCATTAATTTTCCAATATTCCAAGTTAGAACATAGCTAGCACAGGGGCGTATTTTGCGGGCTACCGGCGGTAGCCCAAGGAAATTACAAAAGAAAAAGTTTATAATATAACATAATGTAATAATTTTGTATTATTAGTTTTACCATAGTAATTAAAATTAAAGTAATTGTTAGATATATTTTGTGTAATAATAGGGTCAGCGGTAGCCCAAACCCTTTAACCAGTATACGCCACTGAGCTAGCAAGAAGTTTTTTTTGTTTAAGACTGAGGATACGTGTGTGATTTGTGTTTGTATTTTCTTGTTTCAAATTTATCAAAATATTTGTATGTATTTCACCTAAAATGAAACGAAAACTGTAAGTATATCTTGCGAAACTGAGTGTAAACGTATTGTAATATAGTGATTATTATGTATAATCAACAGTTATACAGTCGTCTTAATATAAATTATTTTCACATGTTGAATTTTAACACAATCTGACGATTTTTCGAACCAATTAAACATTTCATATTCTTCCCACTAACACGAAAATATATTTCTCTTCCTATTCATCCTTGAATGTACTACGTCCGTGATTAGAAGACATTGTGAAACGGTCGAACACTCCGACAGTGATAATGGCAGTCCGCCACTGCTCCTCGTTTGCGCATAAACATTGAGTACAGTATAAGTGGGGATGGGTGAGGCGGAGCGCTCTCATTACGTACTGGCTTCGGTTCCGTTCAGGGGTTTACTAGCGAGTACGCTTTTGGAGACGTCTGAAATACAGTATCTCCTACGTGGTATTATAATAACAACATTAATAATCATATAAATACTAGCAATTCAATGAAATATTAACAATAAGAAAACCACCAGCGTAGCTCAGTCGGCAAAGAGCTTGCATTCTGATCCGGAGCTGTTCTCGGGCGTGGTTTCAATTCCCGCTTGGGCTGATCACTTGCTTGGGTTTATTTCGAGGTTTTCTCCAACAGTAAGGCGAATGTTGAGTAATCTGTGGGAGTCTTCTGCCTCACCTCACCAAATGCCATCTCGCTATCACCTATTCCATCGACACTAAGTAACATAAGCCTAGTAATTGATTTAGTGTCGTTAAATAACTAACTAAAAGCAATAATAAATTCAAGCGGAAATAGAAAGAAAATTTAAGTTAATATTGAGAGAACTAAGAATTACAAAGTCCAAATAATTCATGATGACCGATAAGAGAATGGAAAACAACAGCAGGGAACTCAAGAAAAAGTACAAACAGACTTTTTAAGTTTCTAGGAACAAGGTTACTTACAAGTCCTACTACAAAACAGGTCACTTTTGGAAGAGGTGCATATTGAAATTTTAGAAGGAGTGTAGATTGAATTTGCTTTCTACCTAATTTAGATCAGTTATAATATTGAAACGACTTATTGATCTAAAATATTAAACTTTATATAGGATTTGTATTATAGGCCTACCATCTTCGAAAGCACGTGCAGCTTCCACAATGCTTCTGACCAACAACTCAAACTTCTACATCGAGAACCAGTGTTAGCGATAGGATATGATTTGAATTCTGTACAACTAACCAGTGGACGGCCGGGGCTAGCTTAGTACGCTCGTAGCGCGTGCTGCGAAATGTCTATGAATAGCACCCTATGTCTGTACTATTCTACTGATCAACAACTGAAACTGCTGTACTGGGATCGTCTGGACCAACATTCCACTTTATATAGAGGCAGTAACAGCAAAACATGTTGAACACTAACATAAGCCTGCTTCATGCTTCTGATCAACAACTAAAACTCCTGTACTGGGAATGCCTGGACTAACATTTCATATTCGAGTTTTATGAAACACGAGAGTGGTAAAAAAAAAGAAGGAAACATGGCAAAAGAGAGAGAAAAGTAGGGCGGAGAATGAGGGGTCTGGAGATGGGGTGGAGAAGAGATAATGGATATTTTATACTTTTCTTCTGTCTTCACTCTCCCACATATCGTCTTTCGAAGAACTACCGCTAACTCTCTTCTTTTTCTATCTCTCTTTTTCACTCCTGAGGGTCAGAAATGGGTTTCGGACCACAAGAACGAACTGAGATAACAGGAAAGAAATGTTTTGGAGACCACAAAAAGAATGGATGAAGATTGCTTTTAAATGCTAATACGGAAGACTCATCTAAATTCATTACAGACAGGAGAAACGTTCTCTCGTCTCATGCGGCGCAAATCCATACCTCGGCATATCAAGCTCTGCCAATAACGGATTCAAAACAAAGACCGCAGAGTCTTACAATCTGGAGTATTTCTCATATCTCTTCATTCTTTTGTTTAGATGGCAGCAAAAGAGGAAAAGCAAACTTCTCATGACTAATTTACAGACAGATGTAGGATGGATGGATGGAAGGGTGGAGAATTGATGGATGGACGATGGATTATTGGATGGATGAATGTAAGGGTGGAGGATGGATTGATGGATGGATGAATGGATGGAAGGATGGCAGGATGGATGGAAGGATGGATGAATGAATGGATGGATTGATGGAGGATGGATGGAGGATAGATGGATGGATGAACGGATGGAAGGGTGGAGGATGGATAGATGGAGAATGGATGGATGGATGGACAGATGGAGTATAGGTGGATGGAGAATGGATGGGTGGATGGAAAGGTGGAGGATGGATGGATGGATGAATGGATGGAAGAATGGCTGAATGGATGGATGGAGAATGGATGGATGGATGGATGAGAGGATGGATGGAAGGATGGATGGATGAATTGATCGATGGAAGGATGGAGGGTGGATGGATGAAGGATGGATGGATGGATGGAGGATGGATGGATGGATGGATGAATGGATGGAAGAATGGCTGAATGGATGGATGGAGAATGGATGGATGGATGAATGGAAGGATGGATGGAAGGATGGATGGATGAATTGATCGATGGAAGGATGGAGGGTGGTTGGATGGAGGATGGATGGATGGAAGATGGATATGTGGTGATTAGGAAAAGGGTTTCTAGTTCCGTATCTATTTTGTTTGCTACGTCCTAGACTATGTTATTCAGATCTCTACGTTTCATGTACACAGGATCTCCCTATTAAAATTCTATAGGACCTAAAATGCCTAAATGAACCATAAAGTCCTATAAATACCTAGAAACTATGTTTGTGCCTAAAAAAGTGCCTTTTTTAGTACACTACTTTGCGTAAACTTAAAAAAATACCGGTGTTAAAAGTGCAAAAATAGTATAAGAAACTGAAAAAATGGTTTTTAAAATGTAAAAAATAAAAAAACATCTCTTACAAAAAAAAAACACTGGTCTGGCAAGTTCGTCCCATATTGAACTTAGAAGGGGGAGGAAAGAAGATTTTACCTAATTTTCTGGAACTGAAGTTCGTTTGGAAAAGTCCATCCTAGCATAAAAGGGGTGGTAGGTTGTTCAGGTTAGGCGAGAGCTTATAAATTAGTTTTCACGTCAATGCACTCCCGGCATGCGAAATGAAACTGATCAATCAGCAATCAGTCTCTTTCACTGACAGCATTTGAGTCTTCAGTACAGTAGCACTCATTCTCAGCACCAGTAAGTACATAAATTCCACTTAAATGGAATACTTACTAGAATTAAAAGCATTAACTTTATATAAACTCCTAAAAGTCCTAAATCTCTCTCTTTTAGCACCTAGAAATCCGTTCTCTAGTCATGATAAAGGAAAGCTTGAAATTTTCTTTCAATAATGAAATTAATTGCTATTTGTCGAATGCATGATAAAGCTAACTTGTTTATTAAGAACACAAACCTCAGCCTTGGTTACAGGCAATAACAGAAGGCCGTATTTCATTATTCCCTGCACAAGACACACACGGTTCACACAGGCTGTGTAATTCCTGATTCACCCGCTCACAGGAAACGCTTTATTAGCGGGCCCACACGTTGTGAAAGTTGAATCTTTCCTGTAGAGAATGAGCAGGATAGTGTTTTACGTCCAGAAACGCAATTTACCGCAGCTGACAAAATTCAGCGAAACAATTTAGTAGGAACGTTGGATCAGGTCGTTCCAGCACATTCCAAAGTCGTTGGATGCAGAAAGAAACGTAGCGCGCTCTCTAAATGGCGTGACGGAGTGGAACTGATGTAAGTAACTGGGATTGCAGCGCGAGTTCGTCAGACTCCATTGTTCTCCGCCAGGACGATCCTGCAACGTTCCTTCCGAGAGGGACCGTATTAGAAATGTTACACCGATCTTGTCATGAGAAATAAGAAGCAGGGCGCTCTATGGATTTCATGCGGCTCCCATTGAACGTACCTGCTCACAAGCCAGTCTGCTTCCAGCTAATTTCCACAAAGACATGTACTTTATAGCTGCAAATATGTTTCAGGTGGGGACCCGGCGTTCCGTCATGTCTATTTAATGTCGGGTCAAAGGTACTTAAATTGCAATGAGGGTACTCTCAAAATATACTGTACACTGCAGTTCTACGAAGATTGCCTGACTTTCTGCCTAATACGAACAAAGTACGAGTAGTACATCCAAGGGCATAATAGGCCATACGCCTCACCTTACTTACTTACTTACTTACTTACTGGCTTTTAAGGAACCCGGAGGTTCGTTGCCGGCCTCACATAGGCTAAGCCCGCCATTGGTCCCTATCCTGAGCAAGATTAATCCATTCCCTATCATCATATCCCACCTCCCTCAAATCCATTTTAATATTATCCTCCCATCTATGTCTCGGCCTCCCTAAAGGTCTTTCTCCCTCCGGCCTCCCAACTAACACTCTATATGCATTTCTGGATTCGCCCATACGTGCTACATGCCCTACCCATCTCAAACGTCTGGATTTAATGTTCCTAATTATGTCAGGTGAAGAATACAATGCGTGCAGTTCTGTGTTGTGTAACTTTCTCCATTCTCCTGTAACTTCATCCCACTTAGCCCCAAATATTTTCCTAAGCACCTTATTCTCAAAAACCCTTAATCTATGTTCCTCTATCAAAGTGAGAGTCCAAGTTTCACAACCATAAAGAACAACCGGTAATATAACTGTTTTATAAATTCTAACTTTATTCTTTACATTGTATTACGTCCATACCTTTAAATTTTTTGTATACTATATTTTGTATATATTTGTAAAGATTTTTTTATCAAAGATTTACTCACTTTTAACATTCGCATTTCATTAGTTATAATTAAATCTTTCTAGCTAAATTAACAACTTTTATACTTCACTGTGTTAACGTACGAAACTTAATATGGTACTTTACATTAGTGACTAATAGAAGTTTCTAAATGCCGACAAATCGCGCCAAAATTGGTCACTAAAGTCAAGTACCATATTAACTTTCATAAGTTACAAAAAAGTTTTTTAACTTGGTTATTTAACGACGCTGAATCGACTACGAGGTTATTTACCGTCGAGGGAATTGGTGATAGCGAGATGATATTTGGCAAGATGAGGCCGAGGATTATCTGGCAATTTCCCTACGGAAAGAACCCAACCTAATGATCAGCCCAAGTGGGAATCGAACCCGAGCTCGAGCGCAATTCCGTATCGGCAGGCAAGCGCCTTAACCAGCTGAGCTACGCCGGTGGCCAAAACAAAGTTAATACAGGGAAGTATAAAATTTGGTAAATTGACAAGTTTTAATTATCACTAGGCAAAACAAAAATTCAAATTACACCATAGTTGACAGGAAATAATTTCAGATTTAAGAAAAGTTACGTAGCATACAGTAATTTCATTAATGTTACACTGTTAAGCTTTTAAACATAATGACACTATATTATTACCTCCCTTTCCAAAACAGTCCTGTATGATTTTTTTCGTTTTTAGTTTCTGGAAAATAAGGAAACTGTGATTTTAAACGAGAACCTAACACGCATTCTATGGGAAGTTCAAACAAAAGTCCTGCGTCAGCGTTACTGCAAATCACAGTAACTGAATGCAAATGTTTGCTCGTTTTCGTGTTGACAACTCCCTGTAAATACAAATTCGGGTAACAACAATGGAAAAGTGCCGGAGGTGGAGTTTAAAAACCAAATGGCTTTATTACACTAGCCTAACATTTGCCAGTCAAATCATGTCTCATTAGGGGTCGAGATTGCTGTGCTCTTAGGTTTATGTCATCCCTTCACAAGAAACTGCTTTGATACTCGAATCTTTATAAATATAAGGAAATTAATATTACAACAGAAATCACACTGGGCGTCGAAATCCCACGCTGTAGAGTAACGGTTTGCATGACTGATCATGAGACGAGCAGGGTCGAGTTCAAACCTTGGTCGGGATAAATTACCAGGTTGCGCTTTTTCCGAGGTTTTTCCCCCCAGCCACTTGAAGCAGAATTGCTCGTTAACTGTCGACGTTGGACCTCAGACTCATTTCGCCTTCAATAATTTCTATCATCTTCAATAGTTTCAGGTCGACCTGGAGATTCGGCAGATGTGTTGCCGTGATTCGCCTACAGTTGTCGTCTGTCTGGAGGAGCTGCATACATCCCAGGGAGGCTTACAGGCTTTCATAGCGGACTACGGCAGTCCAAGCATATACAGCAGGCCTGCACAAGGTTTGCGCTCTCTGAGCCGGCTCACAGCTCATGAGCGGAATGCAGATATTAGCTGCGCTCTGTATAAGGGTGGACTGGAAGAAGGGGTGATCTCGTACAAAATATACACAGAAGGAAGTACTATTACGAGTATTTATGAAATGAATTCCCGTTCAGTGTTTGCAAAATTATCTTGGACTATTATTAATTAATCAAGAAATATTTATTTTACAGAAATAATAGAAATTCTATAGCTATTTAAATGTACAATATCATTTTGTTATAATTTTATTTATCAGTACATCAAAACGAGGTTTTATGCTGTTGGCAGCTGAAAGGAACAGTAGCCTACTGGTCGTAATGAAACATCAGTTACAGATGTTCGATGTCTGCCTTTATTAAAGTTGATTATAGAAAACAGTTGCTCACAAATATAAATGTTGAGCCAAACATAGCAATCATTTTCACAGCCAGCCTGTGTAGTCGTGGATATTATTGCTAATGTTTAGTCTTGTAAAACTCAACCAGGCTAGTAGTATTATTCAAATGATCTTTAGCCCTTAGGTCACATTGAAGATCAATAAGTTCGAGCTGTAAATCGTTAAATGTTAAATGTTATGTTCCGTCTTTTAGATTCCTCCATACTGTACTGTAGCAGTAGGTAAGCAACGTGAAACAGTTACTGAGAATAGGCCTACACACTGCACTCCACTAGATAACTGAGTGGTCGTTTCCCTCTCCTCTACCTATAGCAAGTCTATGTCATTCTGACGTATCTTCCTCTCCGTTTCGGCGAGCGGTAAACACAGCTCTCCCGCTCCGAAGGAGCTCGCGCGCTCCTTAAGCGCTGTTTGTGCAGGTATGATATACAGTATTACGCATGTAGCTTCCTCAGACGGATGGCATCATAGTGAGTGTCATTATAGGATGCACCAGGACGTAGTACGCGTTTTGCGAACAGATGTCATCGATCTGAGGCTGCGGAATATCACCAGCGGGACCCGTCAGTCCTGGATATCGTAGCTCAACGAGTGGATACTCGCTGTAGACATTTACTTACTCTAGAAATCCTAGCTCATAGGTACATAGTTTGCTTCCCCTCTCACGGCCGGTATATCAGGGTTTTAGTACGCATTTACTTGTAGCCGAAACTTTATTAACAACTGTAAACGTACAGCAGACGCTACTGTTAGATCTCGTTTGACAATCATTTCACGTCCATAACGAGATTTTCGTCTGATAAAAGTATTTCTACTTGGTTATTTAATGACGCTGTACCAACTACTGGGTTATTTAGCATTATTGGAATTGGTGTTAGTGAGATGGTATTTTGTGAGATGAGGCCGAGAATTCACCATAGATTACCTGATATTCGCCTTGGGGAAAACCTCGGAAAAACCCAACCAGGTAATCAGCCTAAGCGGGTATCAAACCCACGCCCGAGCGCAACCCCGGATCAGCAGGTAAACGCGCTACCGCCAGAACTACACCGGTGGTTGATAAAGATGTTACACCCAACAATGCCAGTTTTGTCGTCAGCAACCAGCGTTCTACTGGAGGAACACAAACTTGAAATGCTTGATACTGTTCATTTTTAGCTACAAACATCCTATTGTCAAGAAATAGTTCTAACTAATGCACTTCAATGTTATTATGTTTTATTTTTTGCCTTAAATTAAGGGAACTGGGAAGTCTGAGCGTATGGCTGTTGTGTAGAAGTGAAATAACTGAAAATATTTTGCTACTATTCTTCAACTTTCGAATCTATCAATTTACAATTTTCACAGAATATTCACAATATATGCAGGAATATTTTGGTTATTAGATCATCTTTCTACCTCATATACTTGATTTTATAACTAATTTTAAACCTGAAAAATATTAATTAATTATGAATAAAAAACATGGGTATTTTAGGAACATTTTTCTGAGAAACTACTGGGGCTAGGAGGCTGAAATTTTGTACTCTCCAATTTCATACGGTAGTGAAGGAGCTCGGCCACTTTCACATAGTTATCAAAATTGTCGATTTTACAGCCAGAAAAGTAGTAAAAAATGACAATTTTTAAATAATTATTTTCAGGATTTAAAATATTCATTTATATTGAACAAATGTTAATGTGAAGAAAATGGTGACGAACATATTCAAATGAATTGGAAATTATTTTGAATTTTTAGAAACCTTCACGTGAAAAGGGTTTCTGAGAAAAATGTTCCTAAAATACCTACGTTTTTAACTTAAATTCAGTTAATATTTTTCATGTTTAAAAATGTTTATGAAATAAAATATACGACTTACATAGAAACATAATCTGACAACCAAAATATGTCTGTAAGTATTGTGTGTACGCTGTTAAAACTGTAAATTGATAAATTAAAAAGTTGATAAAAATTAGCGCCTTGATTTACAGTATAATGACACTAATGAATGACTATAGGAAGATTAGGCCTAGTTTATGTTTATATTACTCAAATTATTCAGTTTCTGTCAGATGCGTTTGCAATTCGCTGTGGGCTAAAGCAAGGAGATGCACTATCACCTTTACTTTTTAACTTTGGTCTAGAGTATGCCATTACGAAAGTCCAGGATAACAGAGAGGGTTTGGAATTGAACGGGTTACATCAGCTGCTTGTCTATGCGGATGACGTGAATATGTTAGGAGAAAATCCACAAACGATTATGGAAAACACAGGACTTTTACTGGAAGCAAGTAAAGCGATAGGTTTGGAAGTAAATCCCGAAAAGACCAAGTATATGATTATGTCTCGTGAAGAGAATATTGTACGAAATGGAAATATAAAAATTGGAGATTTATCCTTCGAAGAGGTGGAGAAGTTCAAATATCTTGGAGCAACGGTAACAAATATAAATGACACTCGGGAGGAAATTAAACACAGAATAAATATGGGAAATGCCTGTTATTATTCGGTTGAGAAGCTTTTATCATCCAGTCTGCTGTCAAAAAATCTGAAAGTTAGAATTTATAAAACAGTTATATTACCGGTACCGGTTGTTCTGTATGGTTGTGAAACTTGGACTCTCACTTTGAGAGAGGAACATAGGTTAAGGGTGTTTGAGAATAAGGTGCTTAGGAAAATATTTTGGGCTAAGAGGGATGAAGTTACAGGAGAATGGAGAAAGTTACACAACACAGAACTGCACGCATTGTATTCTTCACCTGACATATTTAGGAACATTAAATCCAGACGTTTGATATGGGCAGGGCATGTAGCACGTATGGGCGAATCCAGAAATGCATATAGAGTGTTAGAGTCCGGAGGAAAAAAGACCTTTGGGGAGGCCGAGACGTAGATGGGAAGATAATATTAAAATGGATTTGAGGGAGGTGGGATATGATGATAGAGACTGGATTGATCTTTCTCAGGCTAGGGACCAATGGCGAGCTTATGTGAGGGCGGCAATGAACCTCTGGGTTCCTTAAAAGCCAGTATTATTATTATTATTATTATTATTATTATTATTATTATTATTATTACGCCTTTCCTTCGCACTGGCCGTACTCCTATTTCAGGTCAGGTACTCCCGATAACATTGCTAGTGATTTTCTACATGTGGACTATGGCTGCGTAGCTGAATCGATAAGATGGCTTCAAGCAGTGGATCATATATCTACTCACAGGAATACGGTCCTAAGAACTTCAACAATCGTTGTACAATAAGGAGATGGCATAATAAGCCTCAGGCTGCGGTGCATACCTTCGGGCTCTCCTAAGAAAAGGAAAAAAAAAAACACAGTGGTCGAAACTGGGAAGCAGTGAACCAGTGACGGCCGCAGTTCTAGCCTGATCAGGTGGGGTAATCTAGTATAATATAAAAGTATTTTATTTCGGGAGCGGGCTGGCAGGTCGTCGGCCTCCGGTACGCGTGCAGGTTATGGTCTATCCGGATCGATAGAGCGGTGCACGCGCGCCATTGTGTGCGGCGTCACGGGCCGTCACTCACTCCCCCCCCCCCCCAGGTAGTGCTAGCCAGTCAGACCCACCTGACGCCCCAACGTCCGGACGGCCCAGGTCAGCAAGAAGAGGGATGCGTGACGCGCGAGGGTTCTCATTATGTGCGGGGAGAGGGCGAGGCGAAAAAGTCACTGTATGGCTTTATATCGACCCGTGAAAAGGTCTGCCTTTTCAGGAATTTTCATACCTCCGCCTGGTGTGGATATCAAGAATCTTGGACCTGCGATACCGTGCGCGGAAACAAGCACCGCAACCATCCTGAGAGAACAAGACATTCGACTCCAAGAGACAGATATTTTCTGAAGCCCGTCTGTGTTATTACCAGCAACTCCTAATCAATTTCCTTTGTTAAGTTTAATTATATACCATTTTAACATCTGTGGTCATGTCGCATGTTTAGGATCTGTGGGTATACCAGTAGGTCGTTTTCACTATTACTGAGTTTCTGTTTCTATTGTGTGTTGTAGATAGCTTGTGTTAGTGTAACTGATTATAGATTTTGATTAATGTTTATTATATTGGTGATTGTAGCGGTGATGAATCATGATATGATATGCAAATTTCCAATCTGGCATTTGCCTTTGTTACTGAAGGAAACCATCAAGAACTCTAGTCAGATTGGTCGGCAATGTGGTTTGAACTCGGGACCTCTCGAATATGAGTCTCAAACGCTACCTAGTAAGCCAACTGGCTCGGTACCAAATTCTTTTCAATCCTATATTTAGCAGTTAAGTTTTACGGTCATTCATTAATTAGGAACCATTTATCATTTATTGCCTATAAAGAAGTTCTTGACGAATTTAATAATAATGCTTTCTTGTCATTTATTTATTAATTTTAATTTTATTTATTTATTTATTTATTAAATATAATAATTAATAAATCAATTAATTAATAAAAATTACCTTAAACTCTCCTGCAGTACCCTTAATATTTGCTCTGATGTAAAAAATACTTATGTGTGAACGTTTTGTAACATGATGCCTTAAAGGTATTTCAGGGTTTGGATTCCCGTCATAACAACAGACCACGTTGTACTGTTTTACGATTTCTTTAGCTTCAAACGCATTCTACTAAATCGACGGAGCAGTGTAGTGAAAGGTAAGCAAAACGAGATGCTGGGTAAGAGGGCGTGAAGGGACTCATTTGACATTTATTGACTATGGCAAGACTCTTGACAAAGTAAAGAATATTGTCTTTGGTGTAATAATATGCCCAAAAAATTTTCAAAATGGGCCCTACATTAATAAACATCTATTATGACAATAATCTACAAATCAGGGTAAACACGCAGATAGACGGAAGATCAATGTTTTGAGTCAGAAAAATTATTAAATATGTAATTATAGCCTACAGTAATTATCTAAATTAAATGCCTAAAAATGAAACTCATTTTGCGAAATAGCCACGACACTGACAGAAATAGTGGTTTGGTTGATTCGTTTTTAAAGTACCTACCACGAAGGCCGATATGTTATATTCGTGGGATAGAATGAGTGTCATTGGGCACAACACTGGAACGGTTTGAACTTTTCTAGGTAGAATATTGGTATACGCATGATAAACTGTAAGTAATGTCATTAATTTCAGGGGGTTATTCTTTGAGATATTTCAAACAAAAAGTTTAATACAATTTTGTTTGTTTTTGCTTCCTTTTGGAGATAAAAACTGTTTTACATTATACATAACATAGAGTGTTTAGGGAAAGCCATTGATTTAATTTCCTATATGCTCTGTCAATTTAACAGAGCACTGTATTGAGATAATAAATTATTGAAATCATTTTAGTTTTATCCTTTAAATGTGCAGAAATTTGATCCGGTGAAATGTAACATTGTAAAATTGATTTTCAGAAAGAAAAGTTACGTTTCTTCAGGTCATATTTCTGCACACTTTAAGCAAAAAACTAAAATTATTTCAATCATTTATTATCATAATACACTGCTCTGTTAAGTTGATTGAGCATATTGTGAATTAAATCAATAGTTTTCCGAAAACCCCGCTGTAAAATGTTTCATAGCAAACAATTTTTATCTCGAAAAGGAAGTAAAACGAAATAATTGTATTAAACTTTTTTATCTGAAATATCTCAATCACCCTGTATGTGTGTATATATTACATTTCTGAGTCTCTCATTACAGTTTTTGAAGGTTTTGTCCAATACTTAAATCGTTTGTTCGTGGCATATTCATCCCTTTCCATATTTACTCTTCATTTATAAACCATCCAATTTTGGGATCTTCTCCTATATATATAATATTTCCGTCTATTTACCAAATCTTTACTTAAACTTCTCGTAAATAAAACATTTAGCACTCATCACTCCTGAGTCGTTGTCACCCAAAAGAAACAATATCCACAGCGCATGAGACGCTTTTCCGAGCGTCGAGTCGGTAGCCACTCTGGATCTGAGAAGCCCAAGATGTGCGCATTTCCTCCGGCCCTCGAGTCTTGTGGCTTCTGTGGGGTTTGCGGTCAGATTAATTCCTTACACAAGTTCAATCTAGATTGTCGGCAGCGCCTGCCTTAAGAGCAAAATGGTTTTTACTTGACTGTTCAGGGCCAAATTACCGACATCCGAGCAATTTACGGGAAAGGAAATACACTTCTGAGCATTGAGTCTAAGTGTCACTTCAAGATTTCTGTGATACTTCATCAAGTTAGTACCGCCAAGGTTTCCTTAAGTGTGCTCACGGAATTCAGTTTAGTTGCAGAGTTTGTTTGTACCTTCAACTTTTCTGAGTGTTTGTATCTAATTTCCTACATCTAGCAAGTTCGATTACTATTACCTTCAAGGTTTCCTTAAGTGTGTTCACGGAACTCCGTTTAGTTGCAGAGTTTGTTTGTATTTAAATTTTTCTGAGTATTTGTATATAAGTTCCTTCACCTAGCAAGTTCGATTACTATTACCTTCAAGGTTTCCTTAAGTGTGCTCACGGAACTCCGTTTAGTTGCAGAGTTTGTTTGTACCTTCAATTTTTCTGAGTGTTTGTATATAAGTTCCTTCCTCTAGCAAGTTCGTTTACTATTACCTTCAAGGTTTCCTTAAGTGTGTTCACGGAACTCCGTTTAGTTGCAGAGTTTGTTTGTACCTTCAATTTTTCTGAGTGTTTGTATATAAGTTCCTTCATCTAGCAAGTTCGATTACTATTACCTTCAAGGTTTCCTCAAGTGTGCTCACGGAACTCCGTTTAGTTGCAGAGTTTGTTTGTACCTTCAACTTTTCTGAGTGTTTGTATATAAGTTCCTTCATCTAGCAGTTCGATTACTATTACCTTCAAGGTTTCCTTAAGTGTGCTCACGGAACTCCGTTTATTTGCAGAGTTTGTTTGTACCTTCAATTTTTCTGAGTGTTTGTATATAAGTTCCTTCCTCTAGCAAGTTCGTTTACTATTACCTTCAAGGTTTCCTTAAGTGTGTTCACGGAACTCCGTTTAGTTGCAGAGTTTGTTTGTACCTTCAATTTTTCTGAGTGTTTGTATATAAGTTCCTTCATCTAGCAAGTTCGATTACTATTACCTTCAAGGTTTCCTCAAGTGTGCTCACGGAACTCCGTTTAGTTGCAGAGTTTGTTTGTACCTTCAACTTTTCTGAGTGTTTGTATATAAGTTCCTTCATCTAGCAGTTCGATTACTATTACCTTCAAGGTTTCCTTAAGTGTGCTCACGGAACTCCGTTTATTTGCAGAGTTTGTTTGTACCTTCAATTTTTCTGAGTGTTTGTATATAAGTTCCTTCCTCTAGCAAGTTCGTTTACTATTACCTTCAAGGTTTCCTTAAGTGTGTTCACGGAACTCCGTTTAGTTGCAGAGTTTATTTGTACCTTCAATTTTTCTGAGTGTTTTTATATAAGTTCCTTCATCTAGCAAGTTCGATTACTATCATCTTCAAGGTTTGTCTCAATTTTGTATAGAATTTAATTTTACTTGTAAGTGAAGGATAGGAAGAACACAGTGTCTGTATGAACCTTGTTGTAAATATATCTTAGTTGGTTTATTTATATACAGCAATTGAAGACCTAACATTCTAAATGTAAGTGCTAATTTTTCAAGTTTCATTTTATTCAATCAAAGGGAGGAATCACTACTAAATTAACTTCGTCGTAGCTCAACTGTGAGTTGTGCGCCAAAAGACATCCGTTGTAGATATCTGAACACGCATTTCGCATGTGTTTTTCACCAATATCTCAGAAAATTGTTTTTGGAAATTAGCTTATTTAGAATGTTAGGTCCTCAATTTTTTCCCTGCCTTTGTAGTGTCACGAATCCTTTGAAGTTCACATTTCATTTCGACGGGTCCCCAGAATATTTGTATAATTTACAATGATAATCATATTCTACTCACCAAACATTTGCATAGTGTAGTTAATTGTTCTTCATTAATAATTGTCAGCGATATTAAATTTCAGTTTTAACTTTTTAAATATACGTAATTTGAAAATACAAAGTTATTTTACATTTAATTTTTTGTCAAAAATAAACCAGTTTTCCAGACTTACCACAAGCGGAATAGTGATGCTGCTTTACGAAGTCTAACTCAATCATTTTAGATACTCAAAGTCGCAAGCCTGTCTCAACATTAAGTTTACATCAATATTTCTATGTTTTTTTAATCTCTTTGAAGAGGTGGAAAAATTCAAATATCTTGGAGTAACAGTAACAAATACAAATGAGACTCAGGAGGAAATTAAACTCAGAATAAATGTGGAGAATGTCTGTTATTATCCGGTTGAGAAACTTTTATCATTCCAGTCTGCTTTCAAAAAAGCTGAAAGAATTTATAAAACAGTTACATTACCGGTTGTTCTGTATGGTTGTGAAACTTGGACTCTCAATTTGAGAGAGGAACAGAGGTTAAGGGTGTTTGAGAACAAGATACCTAGAAAAATATTTGGGGCTAAGAGGGATGAAGTTACAGGAGAATGGAGAAAGTTACACAACGCAGAACTGCACGCATTGTATTCTTCACCTGACATAATATAGGCCTATGTGTAATTTGTGTATGTCTATAAGGGGAGGCAGAGGCGAAATTTTGAACAAAACGGAAGAAAAAATGAAAATTTGTTTTTTATTATCTTTATACACTATATTTTCATATTCCGATGTTAGTTTTTGATTTTGTGCCCTTTAAAATTATGAAATTAAAACCAAGATAACTGTGTTACTATAATATTCCCATAATAAACTAATACTTATCATTATTTATATACCTCCTCTGAACATATAAATAAAAATAAATATTGAAAATGTCTTACTATATGGTGCATGGAGCATTTTATATCAAACGATATAAAGTTTTATTAAATTATTAATATTGTGACAGCTGCGTCGGGATTCGAACGCGTGTCCGACAGGGCGCGCGGCAGACGAAACGTTGGTATCTTAGGTGTGGCGGACGTAAGGGGAGCGTCTGCATGCCGAGAGGGCAAAGGGGCGGTGCACTACGTCGCGAGGTAAGGAGGGACGCAAAACTGGTAGTGCTTCGCTCTGCGAGGTGAAAGGGGGGACGGACCCTCCCGAACAGAATTGTCCAGAAGTCTGTTGAAGTAGAAATTTCGAGCAATCGTACTTTCTCGCAACTATGGTGTGGTTATAAATTACGACACGCGAGTGAACTTGAGCAGTATAGTTGGTTGCAGTGTTGTTGTAGTCGGTGAACAGCAAGCCAACCAGTCTTGTGTAGCAGTGAAGCCAGCTTCGAGACCGGAGCCCGACTTGAGTGTGTCCGCAGCTGTGCGAGCGTCCGAAGTCCTGAGTTCGAGTGCAGTGGACCGCAGTTGGGGGACCTCAGTTCGAGGTTCAGCGGTCTGTCTCTGAAGGTCTGTGGTTCGAGATACTGTGAAATTGAGTGACTGAGCTAGAAGAACTAGCCAAGGCAAACGAACTGTGAACTGAGAACTGACAGTTCTGATTTGTAAATAGTGTTTTGTGAACATTAGTTAAGATTAGCAGTACATTGTTGTTCTCAATAATCCAAGTAAATTGTCATTGTCGTCTGTGGAGCGTAATAACGAATACTGTGTTACTGCGTGGAGTGGAAATCTCATTGTTGACGGGAGTAGAATTAATTGTAGAAAGTGAAGAGTTATTGTTGGAAGAATAAAACTACATTCTTGTTTTGTATAAAGAGTTACAATATTTACAGAACTATTGTACTTAGAAAGTTGAAACTTGGTATGTCCATTACTAATAACATACTTAGTATCCATGATCAATTTCAAACAAATCGGATAAATATTGTGACAGCGACATGAGATTCGAACTCACGACCAGCGTCCCGCGAGAGAGCAGACCGCACGTGAGCCGACACAGGCTCCACGAAGCACTGTGGGACGGCGCGCTGCGGAGAGAAGAAAGGGGAAAGGGCCTAAGCGACGCAACTGCTGCGTACGGAGTAGGGGGGACGGACCGTCCCGACTTTTCCAGAAGTGCGTCGAAGTGGAGATATCCAGATAATTCTCTGCACACCTGTAGAAATTTCTCGCAATTATGATTTCGCTATAAAAGAAGAAACGCCAGCGAACTCGAGTAGTTTTTCAGTTTTCAGTTGATTAGTCAGCCAGTGAGAAAGCCAGAGCAAGCAAGCCAGTCTTGTGTACCGGAGTTCGACTCGAGTGTGCTTCCGCGACTGTGTCAGCATCCGAAGGCCTGAGTTCGAGTGCAATGGACCACAGTTGGAGGGACCTGAGTTCGAGTGCAGTGGACCGCAGTTGGAGGGACCTGAGTTCGAGTACAGTGAACTGTCTCTGAAGGTCTGTGGTTCGAGATACTGTGAACTCGAGTGACTGAGCTAGAAGAACTGTGAACTGAGAACTGATAGTTCTGATTTGTAAATAGTGCTTTGTAAATATTAGTTAAGATTAACAGTTCATTGTTGTTCGTAATAGTCCAAGTAAATTGTCATTGTCGTCGGTGGAGTGCTATAACGAATACATTGTTGAGTGAAAATCCAATTGTTGACGAGAGCGTTTAAAGCGAATTGTAGAAAGGAATTATTGTTGGAAGAATAAAATTTCATCCTATTGTTGAGTTAAAATAAAATTCACAATATTATGGATTTTGAAATATTCACCTCTGCCTCCCCTTAATTTTGTTCTATTGCTCACAGCAATAATAAACTAACTGTATAAACTATTGTTAGATATTTGTTATCCAGTCACGTAAGATTTATTCTGAGTACAGTTTGTCAATATCCTGGTCCGCTGTATTGCTGTGTAACACCCTGCGAGCTGTACAAATCTAAATTGGTTATCTGTATAGAGAGCGGCCAGCGGGCATCGGCGATAATTTTATAATCAATGACTGAATTATTTTACACGCTGAATAGGGGAGGAACGCTCCTGGAAATGCTGATAGTGCTATTTCATCAGGCATTTCTATATGGCGCCCGCCTGGGTTTAATAAACGGACCATACATACGGCTAGTTGTAGCGGTGACAGTTCGCCCTCACGAAGAACAGTTACATTATTAGTGGGGCAACTTGGAGCACGTCATGGATAGCTATCGAACTGCCAGCAACTCCAAAAAAGTCATACAAAAATACTACCGAAAAGAAATGTTCCAGAAATGTACATTTTACGTTCTGTGCATTCTAAAACAGTTATTACTAGGGCTAGGATTTTGATGACCTATAAATCATGAAAAAATGTCCTAAAAACATTGCATCTATTACCTAAAAATCTTTCAAAAATGCCCTTAAAATGCCCTAAAAGTTGTTCTTATATAATTGGCTTAGTAGGAAAAGAGGTTTTATACTACTTAATATTTAAACTAGTAATTAAATTAAATTCTACGAGTAGTACCAACATTTAAGTTTATTTAATTTTACATTTAATTTTGTAGTTATATTGTCAGACTCCAAAGTAGCTATTCTATCAATAGTCTCTAAACACACACCTTCATCTCAAACAGCAGAAATAACTAAAATGCTCTCTCAATTAATATCACTCAATAAAAGATTGTATTCCAATGGATACCATCCCATTGCGGAATGCTGGGAAACGAGAATGCGGATGCTTTAGCAAAGAAGGGCAGCACTGCTACTTACAGACCTGTTACTAAATCTACGTATTACTCTGTGAAAAGATTTATTAAATCTACATACTTAGACTTCAACAAACAAAATTTGATAACACAATCTCAAGGGAAAAAATGGAAGTCTCAGCATCAATATCCACAGTTAATTCCCGATTTACCATGAAAATCGTCTGTAGCTGCATTTAGATTGGCAACAGGCCATGATTGTTTGGCCAAACACCTGCATAGAATTGGAATATATCAGTTCCCTAACTGCCCATTGTGCAGCTCAAACCAAGAAATGGATTCGGAACACCTCAAAATCTGTGCTTCAGTGGCTGGCCATGATAATATCTTTGAAAAATATTGGAGTGCAAGAGGTCAAATGACTTTACTGTCAAACGCCTGGCATTAGAAAACAACAAACAACAACATAATTTTTTATAAGTGGTACACTTTAATTAATTATTTTACCTGATGTAGTTTCCATGTAGCTCACCACAAGGCCACTCTTATCCGGAATTAGCATCTATAGAGGAGTCTATATTGAAGGGGTGGTTGGAGTGTACTACGTTAAAATGGCAATATTTGTGTAGAAAAACGATAACAATATTATACAAAATAACTGGTATTAGCCACCGGCGTAGCTCGGTCGGTTAAGGCGCTTGCATGCCGATCCGGAGCTGCACTCGGTCGCGGGTTCGACTCCCGTTTGGGTTGATTACCTGGTTGGGTTTTTTCCGAGGTTTTTTCCAACTGTAAGACAACTGTCAGGTAATCTATGCCGAATCCTCGGCCTCATCTCGCCAAATATCATATCGCTATCACCAATTTCATCGACACTAAATAACCTCGTAGTTGATACAGCGTCGTTAAATAACCAAATAAAAAAATAATGGGTAGTACTGGACAAAATATGTAGACAAATATCAAAGGAAATAAACATTATTTTATATTAATAATGGGGATTTATGGCCAAAATTAAATGAAAGTGCCTCAAAAATGTCCGAATAAAACAAAAGATGCTCTTATGAGTTGAAACAGGCAAAAAATGCAAAAAAATGCCCTAACAAATACGTCTTAAAATACTCAGTTTATCACATAACATATAAATACTAAAGCAGCTATGTTTCTGGCGTACTAGAAGAAAGATGCAATTTCATCAAAATCCTAGCCCTAGTTATTACATTCCTGTTTACGTCACATCAACCTTATAATTTACACTTTACTTCCGCTACCTTTACTTACAAGAAATGATTTTTAGGAAACTAAATTGGAAAAGGAATAAGTTAGTATGCAATTAATATCAATAGAGTAGAGAAGTTTTTGTCATCCAGTCTGCTCTCAAAAAAGCTGAAATTTAGAATTTATAAAACAGTTATAGGCCTATTACTACCGGTTGTTCTGTATAGTTGTGAAACTAGGACCCTCACTTTGAGAAAGGAACAGAGATTAAGGGTATTTGAGAATAAGGTGCTTAGGAAAATATTGGGGCTAATAGGGATGAAGTTACAGGAGAATGAAGAAAGTTGCACAACGCAGAACTGCACGCATTGTATTCTTCACCTGACATAATTAGGAACTTTAAATAATCCAGACGTTTGAGATAAGCAGGGTTTGTAACACGTATGCGCGAATCCAGAAATGCATATAGAGTGTTAGTTGGAAGACCGGAGGGAAAAAGACCTTTGGGGAGGCCGAAACGTAGATGAGAGGATAATATTAAAATGGATTTAAGGTAGGTAGTAATATTATGGTAGAGACTGGATTAATCTTGCTGAGGATAGAGACCGAGGGCGGCTTTATGTGAGGATGGCAATGTACCTCCGGATTCCTTAAAGCCATAAGTAAGTAAATAAGTAAGTAATGGAATTAGACGCCTGGATCTGTTATACAGAGAAATCATTTTATTTTTACTTCAATTTTTATTGTACCTGAGTTTTTGAATGTACTTTACTCCCACCCCTTCTACTAAGGAAGTTCCAACTCCACACAGAACCAAAACCGCAGATAGTAAGCAGTACTGAGTTACTGAGTATAGTACGTTCCAGAAATATGTTCGCGTTTTCCAGTGACGAAAGTGCTTTCAATATTGAATCATATTTTCGCACAGGTACTGTCCGTTTGCCTACGTCGCATCCCGATTTCCCCCACCTGCTTCTGCTCGCCCCTCTGTAAAAGCTGGGCTGTCTTAACTCTTTTCTGAAAACATTAATTTCTCTTAGGAATTGGACGTTTACGTAATATTATACAGCTGTTTAATTTTACTTAAATAAAAGGGCCTCGTTAAGTAATTAACTGTCACGTGACTTCCTCCCTTTCTACAATCCTGCGGCATAACCACTTGGACGGACAGTAGATAGTATGTCTGAGTAATTTTATATTTTCGGGTTGGGCAGAAGTGAAGATTGAATTCACAGTACGTAGAGTAGGTACAGAATTATATCAACATGAGTTACTAGTACGAAGGACGAAACTGGCAATTGGAATTAGATGCAATAGTCTATAGTGCGATAATATGCACAAAAGGACTGAAACCTGTATCGAAATGAACGGCCACCATTTTCAAAATTGTGTTTAAATATTCATATTATGATTATTTTTCAATTTAACTTCTTTCTCTATATTGTACGCTAATGTGCTGTAGACAGTATACACTGCATAATGAATACGTTCGCATGGATAACTCACTTCGTGAGTAAAAGCACTTATTCTTAATACAGTACTGTACTTTGATTAAAGAAAAAACCTAATGAAAATTATCAAACTCAAAATCGCGATATTTCCTAGTTTACGTAAATGGATGAACTACTTTTCTTCCATTCTATACCTAGTAGAGTGATTTGTGTTTTACGCCAGTATCATCGAACTCCAGTCTTGGAGGGGGGAGCAAGCGGTGTTTCCGGTTCTCTAAAGGTATAGACAGGTTAATATTAAAAATGTTAGTAAAAATAAAATGATGTCCCTGTATAAAGAATGGAGATATTTTCAGTCCACCTAGTATTTACACCTTAGCTTCGCCACTAATAATAATAATAATAATAATAATAATAATAATAATAATAATAGACTTCAGTCGAAGCGATGGTCAGAATTTTCGAGTAGCTATGAGTGGTCCCTACGATCACAAAAACAACAAAGCTTCCAAAACGGACGTATGTATGAAAACACAGCAGAAGTGTCTGAATCAACAGTATCGAGAAGAAGTGTGTGTTCGCCGTACCCCTTTGGTGTGATATTGGGGAGCTCTCTCCCTTACGCATTACAAATTTTAGGAAGCCCATGTCAAATACTGGCGTCTAGGGGTTCAGCAGAAACTCTGCCCCTGGCAAAACATCGGGACTTATCAGACAACAACACAAGAGCTGCATTGATGGACGCGGAGGGGAGGGAAGTGGGCACAGATGTGATAAACTGAGTTAAGACTGATCAAACTAATGAAACTAGGGGCAGGGAGGATATGTAGACCTCCTGTGTGTGAGATATAGATGATGTCAAACAGAGTAATTTTCCGGGGAAAACAGTCTGAAATCAGGCGTACGGGGGGTGATTGGAAGGTGGTCCCTAGTGTCCGTCAACAGCTAGAAACGCAGTATGGGGTGCAGGAACCCCTGTGGAGTGTAGACAATCAGAATAAAGGGAGGCCAACATATCTGGTGCACTATGATACTTTCATCTTGCGTCAGTTCCTAAATAAAATTGAATTAATGATATCTTCACCAGAGGTTAGTTTTGGCGTACAATTAAGTCATTTTGTTTGATAGATGTTAATCACCCATAGAACTGTATTAATCTTTCGGACCAGTGCAACAAACATTTGCTTTTAACACCCTTTTAAACTCTTAAATAGCACTATAATCTTTTTTCTTCTTCTTTTTTCTTTGACATTATGTGTCTGTTCTACAAATTTTTCTTCCTTCTGTATTTCCGTACATGATCTCTGCTCATTAGGAAGGTGATATTGCTTTGTCTTCTTTTTATTATTAAGTTATATTTAGTTAAAGGTTACAAATTTACTTTAGATATTTATTTATATACTATAGGCTATATTTAAGTGCTAGTTAAGTATTAGTTAACACTTTTGTAACTATATATTTAGCATATTTTGGAAGTCACACAGAGTTTGTGTGCACTCGATGTTAGTCTTTGGAGTCTCGTCAGCCCACGCGAGTTGTGTGGATATAAAGGGAAAAATTGAGACGTTGTCGGGTGGAGTTACTGGGTAGCTCAGTTAGTAGAGCGCTGGGACGTTCAATCACAAGTCCCAGGATCGATACTTGGGCCCGGAACAATTTTTTCCTTGAAATTATTCAAGCTTAACACTTATCAGCATCAGTTCTTCGTACATCATATTGTAAGCATAAGTCTTGAACTTTTTGAATAATACCCAACAGTGTTTATTATTGCTATTATGTTCATTACCTTATTGCAAATGACTATATGTACAGTATATATATGCATATATATATATATATATATATATATATATATATATATATATGGGCAAAATACACCGTTCCGTCCACACCTGTGGAGTAACGGTCAGCGCGTCTGGCCGCGAAACCAGGTGGCCCGGGTTCGAATCCCAGGCGGGGCAAGTTACTTTGTTGAGTTTTTTTCCGGGGTTTCCCTCAACCCAATGCGAGCAAATGCTGGGTAACATTCGCTGCTGGACCCCGGACTCACTTCACCGGCATTATCACCTTCATATCATTCAGACGCTAAATAGCCTAGATGTTGAAACAGCGTCGTAAAATAACCCAATAAAATAAAATAAAAATACACCGTTACTGAGATTTCAATTTAAAAACTATACAAAGTACGTTCAAGTACACGTAACATAAATAACCCTTGCTTATTTTACGTTCAATATAATTAGGCTTAATAATGTTATTTCCATCCAAGACCAGACTAAACTTTAATGCTTAAAAATATGAGAAATCATACTTTTATTTGAACCAAAATGTAAAGTAAGAGTTCTATTCATACTGTATTTCAAGGAAGACTATTGGCTTCATACCATTCATTAATTTGTTGATAACTTCCTCTCTTTAATATGAAATACAGTAGATCTTTAATTGCATGCACAATATTAATAGGAAGGTCATCAGCAAACAAATATGTTTTAAGACTTTCATCACGAATACTGGCAGGTAAGTCATTTATAAAAGTAATAATTTATTAATGGCCCCATAATTGAACCTTCTCCGATACCGTGTTGTGTTGAGTCTCTGTTCCCATCATTTGAGACCACATTAACAGCACTATAAAGAATACACACTATTTTATTGTGATCCGTTAATTTGTTGAAATAACACGTCATGAAAATATAATTTCAGCATTTAGAAATAATTGCCGATATGTTTCGTCTTGTTCTTGCGTTTTTACAGTTTTAAACCTCCGATAATTGCTCTGCGGGACACATTCCCAGTGCTACAGATTTCGTGTACTATGACCTGAGCCAGGAGTGTAGAGCATGTTTTGCGTCGTTATAAAACGCCATTTTATATTACTCTGCTTAGTCTCTCAAGAAATGAAGCGTGTCGCCTATAAAATCGTTTGACTTACAACCTACCGCGGTGAATTCATAAAACTATAAACAGTTTCATAGTCATAAAATATTTGCAGATGTGCATCCGCAGCCCACACACGTTTCAGGCTGCTAACGGCCTGTACTGCATCCCGTTCTATTAACTTTAAATGTGTACAATTACACCAAGAAGGTGTAGCTTTACTTTGTATATAGTGTATTTTTTTTCTGTTTATTTCTATTAACTTATTGTATTTGTATTCCTGGTGTTGTGGAAGAGAAGACCTGACAGACAGACAGACAGACAGACAGGCAGGCAGGCAGACAGACAGACAGACAGACAGACAGACAGACAGACAGACAGACAGACAGACAGACAGATAGATAGATAGATAGATAGATAGATAGATAGATAGATAGATAGATAGATAGATAGATAGATAGATAGATAGATAGATAGATAGATAGATAGATAGATAGATAGATAGATAGATAGATAGATAGATAGATAGATAGATAGACATACAGAGAGATAGATAGATAGATAGATAGATAGATAGATAGATAGATAGATAGATAGATAGATAGATAGATAGATAGATAGATAGATAGATAGATAGATAGATAGATAGATAGATAGATAGATAGATAGATAGATAGATAGATAGATAGATAGATAGATAGATAGATAGATAGATAGATAGATAGATAGATAGATAGATAGATAGACAGACAGACAGACAGACAGACAGAGAGATAGATAGATAGATAGATAGATAGATAGATAGATAGATAGATAGATAGATAGATAGATAGATAGATAGATAGATAGATAGATAGATAGATAGATAGATAGATAGATAGATAGATAGATAGATAGATAGATAGATAGATAGATAGATAGATAGATAGATAGATAGATAGATAGATAGATAGATAGATAGATAGATAGATAGATAGATAGATAGATAGATAGATAGATAGATAGATAGATAGATAGATAGATAGATAGATAGATAGATAGATAGATAGATAGATAGATAGATAGATAGATAGATAGATAGATAGATAGATAGATAGATAGATAGATAGATAGATAGATAGATAGATAGATAGATAGATAGATAGATAGACATACAGAGAGACAGATAGATAGATAGATAGATAGATAGATAGATAGATAGATAGATAGATAGATAGATAGATAGATAGATAGATAGATAGATAGATAGATAGATAGATAGATAGATAGATAGATAGATAGATAGATAGATAGATAGATAGATAGATAGATAGATAGACAGACAGACAGACAGAGAGATAGATAGATAGATAGATAGATAGATAGATAGATAGATAGATAGATAGATAGATAGATAGATAGATAGATAGATAGATAGATAGATAGATAGATAGATAGATAGATAGATAGATAGATAGATAGGTAGGTAGGTAGGTAGGTAGGTAGGTAGGTAGGTAGGTAGGTAGGTAGGTAGGTAGGTAGGTAGGTAGGTAGACAGACAGACAGACAGACAGACAGACAGACAGACAGACAGACAGACAGACAGACAGACAGACAGACAGACAGACAGACAGACAGACAGATAGATAGATAGATAGATAGATAGATAGATAGATAGATAGATAGATAGATAGATAGATAAGGAAGAAGAACTATGCCCTCACCTGAGTGAACTCAGTGCCAGTTGTTAGAAATATTCAAGCTGTCAGGAGTGCTAATTCTGAACAAGGAGGGCATTAAGAACCTGGGGTCAATCAGATGTTTGTTTTTAATCAACTGTGAAGACAGATTTGAACCTCATGAGTGACACCAATAAGCCATGACTAATGAGGCAACTAAACTAACCGATATAATGAGATACGGAGGCCAGTTCCTTTCCCCCCTCCATTGCATGCATCACCGACTATTAGTAACATATTTGTATCACACTAATTATTGTTCTTCCTCTGACGCACATCGTCAAGTGAGATGTACTGCCTGATAATAGATGTACATATCAGCCAGAACCTCAATCAGAGGTTCAATCAGATACAAGGGCACTAAAGTTGTCGAAAGTTCCGTTTTCCATTTAATGGCTTATGATTACTCTCTTAAAGTATGTGTTTGTGTGTTTGTTTGTTAAGAGAGCTAAAATGACACGACGTTGTTAACAAATATTGTATTTGGAGATACTAAACAAAAGTTGATATAAAATTACAATTCTACTAGGGAAAATGTAGAAGAACATTTTCAGATCTTCAACTAAGTTATAACGACAGAATTAAGACCAACTTTCGAACATTTTGATAAGAATTCTAAAAATTAGAATAGTTAAAAAATAACTGTCATTTGTTTTTACATACATTATCATCAAGCGGAAGGAATATGGTATCCAACTGAATGCGGAGATTAATCATGCACGTAACAAGAAAGACACGTTTCTAGCATCGAATCGCGTAATAGTAGTAGTATTTTATTTGGAGACGCATCCAACTGCAGAGGCTATTGAGCGTCGAAATTGAACGCGAGAGAGAAATAGTCGACAAATTTTGATTGGAGCAGCTCTCTGTCAGGGAGAAGATCGTGTTACGTGCCATAAACCTACGACACGGTTTGTTTGCGGAGGAAGGGACTTTATCCTACTTCAAAATACATCGCACCCGACCGAGCTTGAAGACAGGAATTTCGGATCCAACAGCATATACTGTAGAGTAGCCACAAGAACAATGGGGACAACTATTGATCTTAAGTAAAAAGAGAGATCAATGCACTTAACCCTTTCCAGAAAGTGTATATGAAGATAAATCACAATTATCTTTATCAGCTATCATCCCATTTCCTTTCTAGTAGGTACAGGATGATCTTTGTCACTAATGTCATTTAAGGAGTAAAGGATGATCAATATTATCATTGTAATTTTCATTGTTGGACTTTCTTTCCTTTCTAGAAGATGGAGGATGATTATTATTATCTTTCTTATATTCACTGTGAGATTTTCTTTCATTTCTAGGAGGTAAAGAATGATTATTATCATTTTCATTTTCATTTTCATTTTCACAGTCAGATTTCCTTTCCTTTCTAGGAGGGAGAGGATGATCTTTATCATCATTCTCATTTTCACTGTTATATTCCTAGCCTTTCTAAGAAGTGGAGGATATCATTACATTAATTATGAAATTTCCTTTCCTTTCTAGGATGTAAAGGATTATCTTTATCAACATTATATTTTCTTTCCTTTATAGGAGGCAGAGGAGGATATTTATCATAATTCATATTTTCATTGTTAGATTACTATTCCTTTCAAGGAGGTAGGGGATGATCGTTATCATCATTCTCATTTTCGCTGGTAGATTTCCTTTCTTTTCTTTGCTTTCAGATTTTCTTTCTTTTGAGGGGGGGGGGAGGTTGTGGATGTTTATTTCATTGTTCTCATTTTTAATAGTTAGATAGCCTATGCTTTCGTTTCAAGTAGGTAGAGAGTGATCATTGCTATTGTTCTCATTTTCATTCTCAGATATCCATTCCTTTCTAAGGGGATACAGAATGATCATTGTAATTATTCTCATTCTTAATTGTTGGAATTCAATCACTTTGAAGTAGTAGTGATTGATCATTATCATCAGTGTTATTTTCATTCATTTCTTTCCCTGAAGTAGGTTTATAGTGATCATTATCATCATTGCAATTTTAATTGTTACATTTCGTTTCATTGCAAGTAGATGGTGACCGTAGTCATCATTCTCACTTTCATTCTTAGATTTTATTTCGGCCTAGCGAAGTAGATGTGCGTGCGTTAAGCGATTGCCTAATACTGTACTGGCCAAGGAGTCCTCAGTCACAGAGGTGTTCACAATTCTCATTGAAAATGAAACCAGCAAATATGTTGAAAAATTCAAATTGGGTGATGACGATGACATTAAAGGTGCATGCACATACACAGTAATTTAAATTCATCGCTCTTTTAATAATAATTAGCGTGTAAGTTCAGCCGTTACACATAGCACAACTTTTGACATGTCAAGAAAAGACGCAGCGAACTCTGCATGAAATGTAGAATGAATTGCTAACGAGGCAGCTGAACGATATCGACGGACCACCTACAATCATGGCACTGCATTAGGTCCTCGGGTCATTATTGTGTTTACAGTTCCCTGCAGTTCTTCTGTTAAATTTAATTCGAATTTTTATTCAAGGTACTAAGGTCAGACTTTAGTCGAAGCTATTTACTGCAACTGTATGCAGAGAAGGTTTTTCCATGAGTCACAATGGATCTACTCCATACTTGGAGTGACTCCCCGGGGTTCTCTTTCATTCGGGTCCCTGATCCTGCACACACATGCGGGCGGGATGGATATGGGGAAGTATTACAATGCTCGGCCGACCAACAGACCCCTTTTCCACGTTCCCCGCTTTATCCCATAGCCAAATCCTCTTGGCCCATAACAACTGCAAGCATAATAGAAAGATACAAGGTGCTCCGTAAGCTAATAAATAATACAATTCCAGTCTTCATCATTTCTCTCGGTTAAGCAAGAGTTCAAAATATTCGTACTGAAAAGCGGGACGTAATGCGAGATTGTGTGATAACTAGGCTTCGAGACTTCGGACCCGATAGAGTAGTTCAGTGGGAAATCTGCGTAACGGCGTACTGAGTATAGTGGTAAAGCGTACAGTGGGTGGGGGTACTGTAGAATGAATGACAAATACGCAAAGGAAAACGCTCTGGATTTGAAGGTTCTGATGAATAATTTGGTTTTCATACAAACCTATTTTCGAACTGTGTCTGAAACTATTACACGGTTAGAAATAGTCAGAGCAAGAGATGCCGGAAGCTCTCAAATTAATTGGGGAAATGACACAGAGAATTAATGAGACACTAAGTACGCCGGTTACTGAACATGTAAAACACAAGTGGAAATCAATTTTATGTAAAAAAATAACGGATATGGAGCATTGTGTAACATAAACAGCAAATTAGTGGACATAGATTCACCCGAGAATAAAGGACTGTCTCTTAGAGACTGCAATGACGTTAGGTTTTTTCGTTTTGTTCTTATAAAATCAAGCGAAGTAGAGCGCATCTTTTCACAGTACAAACTGCGTTTGGTAGACAACTGAAAAAGATTTACGTTTGAGACACTGAAAATGTATTTTGTAGTACATTGCAATTCGGTACTGTAACTGCACTTCCTAAAGACGACCAATAGGATAAATGAAGAAATTAAAATTGCTACATGTTTATTTTCACCATTAACACTGTGTGTAATTAAACACAAATGCTTAAAAGACAGCAGAATAAATGCTTTTCACATTCTTTTGACATTGTCATTGTGTAATGTATATTTACTTTCAGAATGTCCATGTGTGCGTTTCCCCATACTGCAGTACTCTACTCTAAACAGCAACGTTGTTACCTCAACACATCTCTACTGTTCACTACCTGCAGCGAGCCAACAACCTATAGTACATGCACAGTAAACTTTTGTATCGGGTCCAAAGTCTCGAAGCCTGGTGATTACTGATAACGGTGCACTATAGTAGTACTTCATAGGCTCTCTCTACTGCAGAGTTTATTGATTTAGCGTCGACATTTTATGTGGGACGAAATTTTACCCGAAGCCCTCTATCATTGATGATAGAGCTAATTTACGTGCCGTAAAGGTACTTCTCTCCGGAAGAAAGACAGACTAAGGATTTTATTGCCTTTCAAATCGACCGCCCTCGACCTAGTCTGAAGCTGCGAGTCTCTGACCTAATGGTAACCGCAAGACATCTCTGTATTCTTGAATGAGTTTAAATGATAATGAAATCATTGAGGAGTTACTTCGCTTCTATTAATTCGATCCATAATTCATACAGTTCACTAATAGGGAAATCTTCAGAATCTCCTGGAGTCGTTCATAATTATATTAGTGTGAAGAAAAACATAAATACAATTAAGGAACAAAACAATTTACCAATGTACCTTATTTACAATAGGTAACAACCACTAACGTAGTAAAGGGTAACGTCTTGATTTCATTTAAGCAAAGCTATTAATTAGGTCGTCTTTTATTTCATAAGCGGTTATAAAAGTGGCATATTTCAATATTAAAACTACCGGTACAGTTCTCACATTCTTTTCTTTAGTAGAACTAATACTCAGTTATTAGTTTTTAATCTCAAACTCAGGGGAGGACAATTGCACCCCTAGCCCTCCTAAATGACGCCTCTGGCTGTTCCACAGCTATACACCCTCCTGTTCCTGCATTGAATTGTAAATCTGTAATACAAGGGGCCGTAAAACTGACGAAGAAAGAAATAAAAATATTATTTCAGCAGAATGTGGGGCGCCTGGCATTCATTCATTCATTCATTCGTTCGTTCGTTCATTAATTAATTTATTTATTTATTTATTTATTTATTTATTCTGCTGTAGTTAAGGCCATCAGGCCTTCTCTTCCACAACACCAGGAATACAAATACAATAATAGAAATAAGCAGAGAAAAAAATACACTATATATAAAGTAAAGCTACACAAGAAATAAAGAGAGAGATAGAAAAAACACTATAAACAAAGTAAAGCCACACAAAAATATACACAGGTTGCAGTCACACAAACTTTAAATGAGTGATTAAGTATCATAATTAATTATATTCTAACTAATTAACTAACATAAACAAGAAACTTGCAATTTTAATCTAGATTAAAAAAAGAAAAAGAAAAAAAAAACACAAATCAATACTTCTAATAATACTAATTGTAATTTTATTTGTAATTGTAATTGTAAATTTAATACTAATTGTAATTTTATTCTTCATATTGTAGTTGGAATCTCCTGGTAGAGGGGCAGAGAAGGCCTGAAGGCCTTATCTCTACGAGGTTAAATAAATAAATACTAATACTAATACTAATACTACTTCTAGCAATACCTAAAAACATTAACTAAGACAAAATTTTCCAATTTAATTTTGAATTGTGATAAAGTCCGCCTGTCCCTGACGTCATTAGGTAACGAATTCCAGAGGCGAGGTATTTCTACAGTATAGGAAGATGAGTGTAAAGACATTCTATGATGAGGGATAGAAAGAAGTGCTTGATGTCGGTTTCGAAGAGTTGTAAGAAATTGAAAGCGCGATAACAGATAATTCGGAGTAGAAGTATGCATGATTCTAAACAGAAGAGACAGTGAATGTATTGTTCTTCGTTCCTTCAGACGCACCCATGAAAGTAACTGGAGGAAAGGTGTTATATGGTCAAATTTACGAGTATTGCAGATGAATCGTATGCACACATTATGAACACGTTGTAGCCATTGGTCTGAATTTTTATATAATTATATTGAGATCATTCTGCTACCTTCAGCCTCGTGGTACACGCCGAAGTCCTGATATTGAATACAGATCGCTGGAGGAGTTCGGCGCACTCGCTTGTCTTCTCGCATGTTTTGGGCAGGGGTTGCTCCCTGTGTGCACCCCCTACCCACGGCCTACAGCATGTTTCAGATTCAGCGCACATATTTAATTGGATGTCCGAGAATTCTGTCGAAATCCAATAAAATGACTGTCATATACATTTCTGCGACAACTCTACCCTCTGTAATAATGATTTTTTTTTTTTTTTCAAATTATAAAATATCAGGACTTCTCGCACCGATAACGCCATTCCTTCACGTAATGCGTTACTCTGCTTCAACTCACAAGTCGCTTACTAATTTCTATTAGTGCTTCTTCATACAAGGAGCACATGACGATAATGACGAGGAAGAAAATCTATATCTATATATATATATATAATTTGAAGTGGTAATGGAAATTACGGGAAAACGACTGAACGAATTTTAATGAGTGACCCCTCATTTTCATGCTCGGCATTTAAAGTTTTTCGGAAAAGTAGTAGTTTTCAGTGAAATGTAAATTTTCCTACATAATTTTCATATTTTCTAAAATCCATCTGTTGTCAGTTTTGAGAACTAATTTTATTGGATCACGGCCGACTTGATTGCATTTCAGAACAAAACACACACTATAATAAACAATAGGCTATTACACGAATGCCATGACCTGCAGGATTGCAGACATATTTAGAGTTCAATTCTGCAGTGTATAATTTTCTGAGTACAGCTGTGTATTGGATATTCAAATCTACGAAACTTGAGGTGGTTTGATGACATTATTACCATTAGAAATTAAATATTATTATAGTTAATATCATGATGCATCTATTTTTCATTAATTGTACATAATATTGATGCTATATTGATGACATGAAAGTGAAACGTTTTCAGGTTATGTAAGTAAATGTAGAGAATATCTTAATTCAGATCTTCATTTCTATAATTTACTGAGTGGCTGCTATATATGACTACAAAACTTACGTAAGATAATAGTATTGTTATTAAAAATCAAATATTTTTATACTTATTAACCCAGTGGGGTTGGGTCTTTTTCATATACTTAATTTCCTAAGGAAATATCAAAAGTTATTACTTACTGATAAAATAAGAGGCCTAGAACATTTTGTAAACTCCAGATCATTTCAGCAAGATCTCTTAGTAGGAAAAAATGATTTTACGCTCTACATTTCAAGTTCTACATGCAGCAGCTATACGAATATGCTATTGTTCGAAAGCTTTGCAAAACTGACATTTTTTTAACTTTTGCCTACAATCCACAATGACCTGAAATAGCTTCTGCTATCATCCTGACATTGATGCTTGCGTTTTCGCGTTGAAACTCAAAAACTGAAGTTGGATAGGTTCAAGAAAAAGTATTTGGCCTAAAAAATCCATTTAGGGGGAGTATGTTTCATTATTATGGAAGCAAATAACTATCAAAAAGACAAGTATTCTTCATTGAAAATAAATCTGAAAAATTTTTATTTGAACATCTAACGAACTTAGTTTGCAGCAGCATTTGCTGCACAAGCCACTAGTATATATATAATTTGAACTGGTAATGGAAATTACGGGACAACGGCTGAACGGATTTTAATAAATGACCCATCATTTTGAAGCTTGGAACTCAAAGGTTTTCAGAAAAATAGTAGTTTTCAGTGAAATGTCTGTTTTCCTACATAATTTTCCTATTTTTCCAAAATCCATCTTTCTTCAGTTTTGAGAACTAATTGCATTTCGAAATAAAACAAAACACACACACTACAATACACAATAGGCTATTACACGAAGGCCATGACCTGCAGGATTGCTGTTAGAGCTCAAATTCAATTGGTTATGAAAAGCTTCAAAATTTACTAAAAATAATTTACAGGTTTGATTCTGCGGTGTGTAATTTTCTGAGTACAGCTGGATATTAAAATCTACAAAACTAGAGGTGGTTTGATGACATTATTACCATTAAAATGAACTATTATTATTATAGTTAATGCCATGATGTTTATATATAAACTACAAAACTTGCGTAAGATAATAATAATAATAATAATAATAATAATAATATTATTATTATTATGATTATTATTATTAAAAATAAAATATTTTACAATTATTAATCAAGTGGGTTGGGTCTTTTTCTTATATTTAATGGCGGTGTGGTGTAGATTCAGTATTGGCTCGAGAGAGCGCAAAAATTCCAGTTCCTAAGGAAAGACGGTATTACTTATTGATAAAATAAGAGGCCTAGAAAATTTTGTAGTATCCCGATCATTTTAGCAAGATCTCTTAGCAGGATAAAGTGATTTTACCCTCTACATTTCAAGCTCTACATGCAGCAGCTACACCAAGATGATATGTCTATTGTTCCAAAGAATAGCAAACCTGACTTTCTTTAACTTTCACGTACAATCCACAATGACCTGAAATAGCTATGGCTTTACTCCCACATGAAAAACCCACTGATCGTCCTCACATTTTTACTTACGTTTTCGCGTTGAAACTCAAAAACTGAAGGTGGATAGGTTCAAGAAAAAGTATTTGGCATAAAAATAACATTCAGAGGGAGTATATTTCATTATTATGGAAGAAAATAATTTTCAAAATGTCTGGTATTTTTTGTTGAAAATAAATCTGAAAAATTTTTATTTGAACGTCTAATAAACTTAGTTTGCAGCGTTTAGACTCGACAGACAAACTGCTAGAATATAATTTTTTTGCGATGCAGTCCCGAGTTCGAAGCTTAGGAAGGCGATTTATGTTTCACGGCGTACAAAGATGATATATTGGGAGAAAAAAAAACATTTTAGAGACAAATTCAATTTATTTTTTATGATTCCACCAATTCTTTATATTTTAATCATGCTTGTCAACATTGTGAAAGGAAAGTTACTATGACCAATGGGACGAGAAGTAAGTCCAATGATATAAAATCCACTGACAGTTCCGTGTGATCAAATATGTCGCACTTCATCCATTCGTTATTAACCACTCTTGAAATAAAGTGCAATATATCAGAACTGTCGCTAGACAGAAACGTGAACATGAGTTTCTTCGTTACTTTGTTGACAAGCGATGACATCTATGACCTGAATCAGAAAGTACAAAGAGATGCTTGAGAGTTAACGATAAATTTAAAAAATAAAATCAATAATGGGGTAGTACCTACTTATAAAACTAATCTTATTCCACTAAATTTATTAGAGAAAGGAATAATAAAAAGTGTCTTAAGAGGCCATTTATTATTCTGCCGAAAAATTGCTTAAAGAATTTAAAATCTTGAAAATACACCGCATTATATCAATGTATTATAAAGTTTTATACATAAAAATCAGGCATATTTCAGACCATATACTCACAAACATGCAGTATGTAACAATCTTGTTCGTACAGTAATATTGTTATTAAAATATATAATTTTGTTAACGAAAATACAATTTATTTTAATGGATTAAATTAAAATATGAAAAAACAATGTCTAACTTCCACGATATAAAATAAGCTTCATCAAATTTTTCAAATCCGTATAAATAAACATACAAAATCAAAAAATGTGCACATTTTATGCAATTTTTCTCTTCGTACATCTAATCATTTTGTACTTTTCAAAGTCTTAATTGCCAACTATTACACAAAATTAATATCTTTTACCATATCCTTGGCTTTAATAATCCCCTCACATTTTCTTTTCATTGAAGAGACAAGTTTCTTGCAAACCTCTGGGGGGGGTGATATTCTGCCATTCTTCTGTCACTATTCTTTTGAGCTCCGGAATGAATGTTACCTTGTTATTTCGTATCCTCCTTTTCAAAATTGGCCACAAATGTTCGATAGAATTTAAATCCCCTGATTGAAGTGGCATTTTGAGTTGGTGGGGAAGTTCCAAAGAGTCATGTCTTGACGATTTCGGCAGTGTGTTTAGGGTCGTTATCATGTTGAAATATATAACTACCCTGGAAGCCGATTTTTTTTAGCGCTTGCTTTCAAAATTGTCACAAGAATACTTTCGTACGTCATTTTATCCACAATTCCATCAATGAAGTGTACGTTTCCGACTGCAGAGGAAGACATACAAGCCCATATCATGATGGAACCACGTCCATGTTTTACAATAGGAATAGTATTTTCTTTCCTTAGGGCAGAGTTTGCCTTCTTCCACACACTGTTGCAATCATCTCAGCCCAAAAGATTTATCTTCGTCTCGTCGGACTATATTACACGATCCCAATAGTCCTCCTCAGTGGAAACGTGTTCGTTTGCAATACAAGTCCTTTTATTCTATTTGACTCACTAATAAAAGGTTTCTTACGTGGAACCCTGCCATGATATCCGTGTTTTCACAGTACACGACGAATGGTCTGGTTAGACATTTCTTTTCCTTATAAGTGTACGAACAGAAAAGTTGCATATCGAACATAACAAATAATAGAGATTTCTTTTTAAAATAACAACATTTTTAAAGATAGATTATAATTAAATCTAATAGCGAATATTATGAATAAAGTGCACGCAGTTATATACGTGAAGAAGAAAACAAAATTGTTATCTTATTTGACAGTTAAAACGGACATTATCACAAAAAATAAGGGCTGTACGAACAAGACTATTATATACTGTATAACTGAAGGCATGGCCCTAGAATTTATAACAAATTAATTAAGAAATGCCCTCATCTATTTAACTCAAACAGTTTGAAATTTTAAAATATTTGTATTCAATTTGTTATTAGTGAATATTAATTTTCAAGTTACTGTAATTTATCTAGTAATATTTATTATACGAGAATATTGAATCCTCCACACAAAGTTCAAGATCACTCTCTTTCAGGGAATGCTGGACTTTTTGTATATTTTACAAATTTACTTGAATATTTTTTTAGCAATGGACTAATTTATTATTATTATCATTATTATTATTATTATTATTATTATTATTATTATTATTGTTATTATAGTGTCGTGATATGAATAAAATAACGTAGCATTGTCTATAGCCTATACATAGAAGATGTGCGATTTTTAATCCGTGGCGTCTAGCGCATTCTTTTTCTTCTCGTCAGCCATAATTGAAATATGAGATAGACGCAACTTAATGAGAAAGGTTTCAAATGCGTCCATTGAACTGAGCTCGCTCCACTGTAAGAAAATTTAATTTTGTACAATATTGTAAAGAATATTTTCTTAATTAGCATCTCTATAGCATTCTTTTCTTCAGAATATTCGAAACTCCTTCTGCTCACAATGGAATGAAAATCCCTCTTCCAATATAATAAAAGCCCGTTTCGACAATGCGCGGAATCCTTATAAATGTCATTATTTGAGACTTCCTCGTCCTCCCAATTAAGTAGAGAAGAAATTGAGAATAAACATCTGAGCGCGTAACGACGTCAAGTGTTCATCTGCATGTGACTGTGGGGTTCAGTCCTGAAGTCGATCTCGGAAGAGTAATCAATCAAGCGGCATGTCAAATGCTGAAATGTTCAGCACCTTACGGAGTAAAGCAGTTTCATGATTTTTAATAGCCTTATTACTAGAGCTATGGTGAGCGCGTTTGATGTTCTAAATAAGTACCTCAAGCATTACCTGTAGCCGCGAGAGCGCTGCACTTGTAAGATGACGACAGTGAGAAAGTATGTGCTATCCCCGAATTTCATTCAAGGCAATCTACCACAACGGTTCGGCGACACTTAGAACGAAGTTCCATAAAGATCCACCGAGCGCCAACTCCATCCGACGATGACATGAACAGTTTTTTTTTTTTTTTTTTTTTTATTTACGTGCTATTTTAAACCTGTGTTTTGCCATAGGCATATCACAAGATATTTACATTAGTGGTGACTACAATTTGATTGTTTAGAGTCTATTCTTGAAGTGTGCGGAAGATGTTGCTGATGAAGTTTGTGACGGCGACAGTGTTGATGTGGAACTTTAGTATCTGGGGCAGCGTTTGGGTTGTTAGAACACGAGGCCGGTCTCTTGAGCACAAGGAGCATTCTGTCAGAAGGTATCTTGCTGTCTGAGGTGACTTTTCTGGGCAGTTACATAGGGGAGATGGTGCCTTGTTGATCCTGTGAAGATATGTACGGAAACAACCGTGGTTGGTCAGGAATTGGGTGATAATGTAATTAGGCCGTAGGGATATAGAGAGCCTGTGGTGGATAGACGGGATGAACTGTTTGGTGTGATGTGCTACCTCGGAGTTGATGTAAGTTGCATTCCAAATGTTTATGTAGTAATTTTCCAGAAGTTGCTTAGCTCGAGACATAGGGATGGAGTTGTAGGCTATAGTACTTTTATAACTGGCAGCTATCTTTGCTAGGTAGTCGGCTCGTTCATTACCTCTGATTCCTGTATGTCCCCTGACCCAGTTTAGTGAGATATGAGTTGACTTCTTGAGAGTGATAATTTTCTTTCTAATGTAGACTGCTATTGGTTGTGTAGTTCGTTTGTTTGCGATGGCAAAGAGTGCTGCTTGCGAGTCTACATGTATTGCATATGAGATTTTATCTTTACTTTGCTGTTGAATCCAGTCTACTGCCATTTGGATGCCTAGAAGTTCTGCTTGGAATACCGAGCATTCGTTGTTTAAACCTACGGAATGCTTGTGTAAATGAAAATCAATTTCTCATCCTCCTGAGCCTGAAGAAACAGTTGAGCGCGTACGGGCTGGTTTCGCGCATACTCCCAAAATTCAACTCTCAGCGGAAGCAGTGAATTGAACATTTCACGATCGACCGTTTGGAAAGTCACGAACTGCTGTCATGGCCTCCACGTTCTCCCGACTTAGTCCATTGTGATTTTTTTTTGTATAGGGGTAATTTTAGTGTCTTTACCAACATTACCGACTGATCTGACAGAACTCCGGGCCCGTACCTTTAACATTTTTGCTCAAATTGACAGAAATGCTACATCGAATGTGGAACGAACTTTGTTACAAAGTTCATGTGTGCAGAGTCACTAGAGGAGCAATCCAGATTTCACTACCATATAGGTCAGTTGGGAGGGAAAAAGGTTTGTACATTTTTACTCTCGAATGTTTGTGTACCAGATGTGGTTTTAGAATAGCTTACAGTTTATCAGTTCCAGTCTTTGCAGGAATTTTGGAATTTTGGTTCTGTCGGGAATCAGCTAAATATAAAATAACATAATTTTAAATTCTGTGTAAATGATGCGAATAAATTTATTATTATTATTATTATTATTATTATTATTATTATTATTATTATTATTATTATTATTATTATAATAATCGCGAAATAGTCTTATTCAAATATCACGCGATGTCTCATGCCTTTAGATAATTCACTCGTGCTAGATGCTTGCGAGTATTGACAAGATGACAACTCTTATAATATTAGGGGAGAGTTGGGTAATCTCGGACATCGGGTAATATCGGACAGTGCGTTTCTTTCATCTACCACCAGATCGTAGTACCTGAATGACATGGTTACGTTTCTGTATGCGACATCACAGAAACATAACCATGTCATTTAGGTACTATCATCTGGTGGTAGATGAAAGAAACTCACTGTCCGATATTACCCGATGTCCGATACTACCCAACTCTCCCCTAAATTAAAAAATTTTTAATAATCTACATTGAAACAAATGTGAACAACTTTTAGTCATTTTTTATTTGTTCTTGAGACCTAAGAACCCAGAGAAATACCACTCGCGACTGCTTTGTCCCCTACAAATTCCTTCGTGACCCAGACGGAGATCGAACCTGGAACGCCACAGTCGAAGGCAGAGAGGCTAATCATTCGGTCACGGATAAGAACTATTAGTCTACCTATGCCAATTTATATAAGTGTTATGCACACGAAATGAAACAAATTTTATTTAAAAAGTGAATGAGAAGCACGCAACGACACGACGATCCATTCAAGACATGTCGAGCTGACGTAGTACAAACCGACAATAGCGACGTCCACGTCAGTATCGACGCAGTGACGTCTGGCCAGGAGAAATAATTTATAGCCTACATAGCATTATTTCTACCTTTGCGCACTTTATAGCAGGCGGACGAGAGTAACAAAGAGCGCCTCGTTTATACAGGATTGCCGATCAGTTGTAAACGCATTTGTTACGGGTAGGGTACCGCTGAAGGAAAGTATTCGTATAATAATTATACTTATAGCTTTCAAACGTCGATTTAGGTTAAACTCACTACAACTGTTTGGAAGATATTGCATGCATCTATATTTTGGTAACATTCCATATAGTACACAACACTCTATACGAGCTATTCCACCTCAAATCGATCGAAATATAAAGAGAAAATTGACCTTACAATTTCTAAATACAATGAAACTTTTTTTGTACGTAGAGAACTGTGATACAATGCTTTGTGCAAAGTTTGAGGCATCAGAACTTCATAGTGTTTAAATTTAAAATGTTTAAATTTTTCGTATTTTCATAAAATTTGCAAATTTAAATTGTTGTAGCTGCGAAACCCTTTCACCCAATGATCAAAATCATGGTTTATTTTGATGCTGAGAAATTAAAGTTTATATTGACATATAAACAGATTTTCTTACTTTTTATGGAAATGGAGAAATTTAGATTTTTCCTCATTAAGACGCCTTTGCCTAGGAAAAAAATATTTTTATAATATATAGTTAGATTCCGCTTTGAAAGTACAAATAAACATATTTTTTTACTGATGGTATGTTGATAAGAAAGTATTGAAAATATCAAATAAAGAAAATAAATAGTACGCGCGTGAACTAACCAGCTGACTGTGAAACGGGAGCTAGCCGAGACAAGCAAGGCCAGGAGACAAACACGTGATGTTTCGTCTAGTAGAGCATAGCTAGGCTAGCTTTATCACAAGTTTTCATAAACACAGGAGTAAAATGACGCCCAACGCTCTCTTATCTTCGGCTCTCGCCAGTGCGTGCGGTACTGCGCCGTTGAAGTCCAGGCGTGTAAAAATAATCTATTTAATACCCTCGAAACTTATTGCCGTACCACTAAGCAAACAATGCCGAATCCCTCTTAATAATGCAAGGTTTTTTCTCAATATTTTTTTTACATTTTTACAAATGGGCAAAAAGCCTAAAAGTAAGTAAAATCAGATTATCTGTCTCTCTGTGTACAATAAAAATGATTACTTCTTAACATAACCTACCAAATGTCAGCTTCAAAATGAGCTCCCGTTCAATGTTCTGCAGTAAATGGTTCCAGATTTCTGAGCGCTGAAAAAGGCTTGTTTTTCTATAATACGCTAAATTTGTCGCTCAACATTACGAAAACCGTTTGACTTTCGATAGTATATTTTTGGAAATGCACTCTCCTCAGCACCTTGTATAAAAAGGGGAAAAATTAGAGTATAAAAAAATGCGAGGTTTTTTACTGATCGATTTCATATGGAATAGCCCATACTACACAATTAGCATAGCAACATCTTTAGCACGACTTGTGGTTTTCTTTTTAAACAATTTTCGTTAAACTTGTTACAGCTCATTACAACATACGCAATGGTTAACAGTTCCGCGTATACACACTAGATAATCGTCTATCGCTATGAAGTAACGGTCAGCATGTCTGACCGTGCAATGAGCGAGCCCGGGTTCAAATTCTATTTGAGATAAGTTACCTGGTTGATGTTTGTACCGAAGTTTTCCCTCAACCAATTACTAAGGAATCACTAACAAAATTTAATAATTTTCGTCTGCTGCCGAACTGCAGGTGACCACCAGGGTTCAGAATATAAATGAATTATGCAACAATTATATAGTTTAAACAATGAATTTAATAATTATAACAATAAATTAGATTATAAAACTTTCAATTTCTGAAAAAAGAACAATATAATATTTTCGGTGACGGATTTCTAACTCATTTCGCCATCATAATTTATTACACTTCCATTCTTTCATCATCATCTCCGTTTCTTGTTCCGATGTAGAATTGGCTGCGGTCCGCCGCGGAACTTTGATCCCGTGGTATGCGGTCATTAGTTGCTGGTGGTAGTGCTATGTACCGCAGGCTCTCCCCTGCGGCTCATAGTGCTCGTGGAGTCTAGTATTGAAGGATCGATGTTATGCCTACGCGGAAAGGTAAAGGGATTCTGCAGGTTAGGGGAGTTCAGAGGCGTCCTGTAGAGGAATCTGTTACACGGGAAGCCTTAGGACATATACACTATTCCATTTCGGATAGTGCACGAGGCCACTCAAGCGGCCTACTTTCGAGGGCAGCCCTAGCACGTGCCTTTGTTCTCAATGTGTACTATTAGATAGATACTATAGGTAACCTACAAGCGAAACTCAGCTCGGACTTCTTGTGGCGCGCATGCTATACCCCTCTTACTCCCCTGAACTAGGCTTGAGAGCATGCTGGGAACGGGAGCATATATCATCTGCGCGAGACAGTCACGCCTGCTGGTTTCTGCGCACCGAGTTTTCCTTGTTGGATGCCTATAGATAATATAGGCTAATTAGCAAAGCGACATCTTTAAGACGACTTGTGGCTTAACAATAGGTGTCTCAATCATACCAACATCACAAAATACCAGATGAAACTGTGAAGTAATTAAATAATTAAATTACGATCGTTTTTTCCTGGGAGCGTCCATTTTCGTGCAAGGATAATTCGTTTAACATGTTTCATAACTGCTACTACTAGTATACTGTGTCCATGAAGCATCCGTTTTCGGTGCAAGGATAATTCGCTTAATATGTTTCATAACTGCTACTACTAGTATACTGTGTCCATGAAGCATCCGTTTTCGGTGCAAGGATAATTCCCTTAATATGTTTCTTAATTATTGCAATTGTATTTGCATAATTAAAATGCGATCATTTTCGTCCAGGGAGCATATAATTTGGTGCAAGGATAATTCGTTTTACATGTTTCATAATTATTGCAATTGTATTTATATAATTAAAATGCGATCATTTTCGTCCAGGGAGCATATAATTTGGTGCAAGTATAATTCGTTTTACATGTTTCATAATTATTGCAATTGTATTTATATAATTAAAATGCGATCATTTTCGTCCAGGGAGCATATAATTTGGTGCAAGGATAATTCCCTTAATATGTTTCTTAATTGCTTCTGTATTCAAATAATTGAAAAACGATAATTTGGTCCAGGTGCAAAGATATAATTCGTTTCTAAATTAATCTTGAATATATTCTCTAACAAACCAGACTAAATTAATATGAATATAGCGTGGACTATCTACGAAAATATATTAGGGGCTATACATATAATTTGCCTCATTGTGAATCATTGTTTACGTAATTAAGACGAATGAAAATTAACATGTTTAATAAACATTATTTTTAGAAACAGACATGAATAATATTCATTGTTCTTAATCATATTAGGAAAAAAAATAACAATACGAAATATGTACGGTATAAAATAGAATTATACACTCAAAAAGAAGCATCAATCTCACACAAATTTCAGTTCATATGCGCACAAACATAAAATCAAAGACATGGATATAATACGTTTTTTTTAATACAACTACCCTATGTGTCTTTAATCATAGCAGTAATATCGGTCCTAGAATTTATAACAAATTAAGAAATATCCTTATCTAGTTAACTCAAACAGTTCTAAATTTAAAAATATATGTAAGCACTTTGTTCTTAGTGAATATTAATTTTTAAGTTGCTCTTTATTGTAAATTCCTGAAGCCAGCATAACACCTCCAACTACTGGCAGACATCTACGTGATGAATTGCGAAAGAGATCATTTGAATCCTGGTGTCAGTTACCTCATAAGGGGAAAGGTATAGTCATCTATGAAGAATATCCAAGAGCCAATTCATGGGTCAGCACCAAAAAGAATTTGTCGTCTTCGGAATATATTAATGCAATCAAGATGTCCTGCAACCTTACTGCAGTGCGCTCCGCTCCTGCAGAGCTTTCAGCACGACGCGTTGCCGTCAATGGCTGCAACGAGACAGAAACTCTTGGCCACGTGTTGGGCTTTTGTCGGAAAGGAGAGTTATTGCGTAACAACAGGCATCATAGAGTCCGTGGAGCTATCGCCTGTCTTCTTCGTAACAAGGGTTTGGAAGTTCATGAAGAGGTCCACTGCATTTCTGAAGATGACATTCACAGAGGAGCGGATATAATAGCAATAAATAGGCTTTTATCATAGATCCAACTATACGCATGGAGAGAGATCTAAACCAAGCTCATTAGGTTGATCAGGAAAAGAGGGCCATTTATGAACCTTGTATTCTCTTCAATTGGTCAGTGACAGGTTTATTTTTTGGTGCTCGGAGTTCTTTACCAAAATTTACATATAATTTTTTAAAATAATTATCAATGTCATCTTTTGAAATTCAAAAAATCATCTCGCAAATTCTTAAAGATTCCCTGCAGATTATACAGTTTCATTTATACCACTCAGAAGGCCTTAATTAAGGATATACTAATTTTAAATAAAATCTTTTATTTATAAGTATAATTTTATAATCATCTTCTAAGATTTTATTTTATAATTGATAATCAATGGTGCTTAATTATTACATTTTATTTTTATGACAATATTCATATTGAATTGATTATATTTGTTTGCTATTAATTTCCGGATCCTCGTAGTTATCCTTAATTAAGGCCGGACGATTTATTTCTCTCACTCTCTCTCTCTCTCTACGTAAATTTATTACTGTAAGGGCCGATTGTATAAACCATTTAATCTTAGATCAGAAGTTAAATTGATCCTCCTTCTAGCTGAACTTCGAATTTTGTGTTGTAAGATAAAGTCTAATCTGAGATTAATTTGTCTTAAACTAAAGTCAACTTTGACTGAAGAAATTTCTCCGATTAAGTTAGATGATCCAAGTTCAGTTATTTATTTTCTGTTTGAAGTATATGAGTGGCAAATTGTGCAAAAAGAATAACCATTATTATTAATATATATATGGTAGATACATTTATATATATATTTTTCAATTTCTTGCCTTAATATATAAACATTCTTATATTTTATAAGGCTTTATCATGTTCAGCAGTATAAAATAACATAACCTATAATTATATTATGTTTATAACAACCATTAATTATTCATGGATATGATAGGTACATTCATAAATTTCCAAGTAACTGTATTACTGAACGAAAATTGTCGTTTTATAAAGCTTTATTATGTTTAGCAGTATCAAACACCATAACATAACAATGTGAAGAACAGTCAACCTTCTTCTTAGTGTCCGCCATTATTTACAACGCACAGTGTCTCCAACAGAGTGTACGGAAAGTCGCCAAAAAGTAGTTGGAAAGTCGCTAGATTTCCTATTATCAACAAAGAAAGATTAAATTTTGTCACTATGGGGTGCTAAAAAGCTCGCTAAATCCCTATTTAAGCAATATAAAAATTAAAAGAAATTGTGGTCGAAAAAGAGTTAAAGTCGCTAAATTGGCTATACTGAACAAACCTGTACAACATAGCCCGCGCATCACATACTTCACCTGTTTATGCGATGTTGCCAAGTCCTTTTCACGTGAACTTAGATTGCATTTGAACCAAGGTAATTTGATCGCAGAAAAGTTTTATACAATACAGTAGAAGAAGTGTCTGAACTCGGTTCACTTTCCGATCTTCGATCAAAGTTGATCTTTAGTCAGGGAGTTTTATACAATTGGGCCTAAAACAATTACACTTGTCTGCCAAAATAGTAAATTATGAAAGAACAAAAATTATTTCAAATACTCTCTTTTAGGGGAGTTCTAGAATTTTTGTTCCTGTATATCTTAACATAATTTCTCTTCTATCCATATGAAGTAGGCACGCATGCGATCTATCTTCGAATGTCTTAAGTTCATGAACTTGCAACATGGTTGACTAGAGAGTCTAATCCTTGAAAGCAGACGGAGATATGAATGATGATTAGTTCTTGCACAAGAGATCAATTAAGACTATGCTGTATTACACCGTTTATAAATTGTTATCGTATTCCAATGAATTTAAAGCTGTTGTTAATTTAGGCCTCACACACTGTGCAATTAATCGACGTCAAACATTTCATCACGCCAACGAGCTGCCATGACTGTGGATGGTGCGTCTCTTGTTTCATCAGTTGAATCAAACAATATTCTAGCAATATCGTAGACTTCCCCACCCACCATCTCCACATCTCTTCCCCCGCCTCACCTAAACCAAACCCAGGTACTGCGAAACAAATGTGAATCTGTCAGAAACAGAACTTTGATTTCAAAACAAAAAATAAACACAAAAAAGCAAATAGAGAACATTATTATCTCTCTCCCCTAACTACTGCAGCCTACTCCATGTATTCTGCGGTTTTATCCGTCATGCACAGAACATTTAATTCGGTGGCTGAAGTAAGTGCAGTACGATGTAGGGTGGAGTGTGTTCGCACACATGGAGATGTAATTATACTGGGAGTGGAACAACGTGATGCGGGCTGCATCCCGCTGAGGTTCCGGGGCAGAGGTTTCTTTGAAGTCTCCTACATACATGGAACAAAACTTTCTCTTCAGTTTTGGAGACCATAGATGAGGAGTACGACTACCAGATGGGACTTACCACGCCCGAAACTAGAATTATTTTCAGAGAAGCTTTGAGAAACTAAATGTGTTACGCTGTTAACCATTTACCGCCCCTATGAAACCGGCATATGCGCTCGTTTGTAAAACACAGAAGAAAGTTTCGTTTTCACATTATTCTGATGAATTGTTACTGCACCTTCTTTAAACACGATCATGGGAGGTTTCCCTTTATCGTTGAAAAGTAGAGCTCGGATGTTTGGCAAAATGCGTTTTGTTACTGCTTGCCCAGTTCAAAAGGGAAACAATTCCAAATTTAAAGTTTTGAGAAACCTGCATTTTAAAGCTTTGTGTTGCTGTGAAAAATCAAAGGATCCTTAAAATGACTCCAAATTCCGTTAACGATGTTTTATATATAGCCTTACTATAAGTTTCGAGTTAATTGTTAATTTGATTTTTCACAGCAACATGAAGTTTTAAAACTCAGGTTTCTCAAAACTTTAAAATTTTAGTTGTTTCCCTTTTTAACTGTTCTGTCAATATATGAACGTCTATATGGATTTAAATTAATTTCAAGGTCAGTGATGGGGGCAATTTTTAATTCCCTATATACCCTTGTTCGCCCAATTGTGGAATATGGAGCAGTAGGTTGGGATCCGTACAGACAAAACCAAATCCATTCAATAGAAAAGGTCCAACGCAAGGCAGCAAAATATGTCAAAATGGGGAAGGGACATGGTGAGGAGATAGTGAAAGACTTAGGGTGGGAACTTCTCAAATCAAGGCGACGAAAAACCAGACTCACCGCATTGTTTAAGGCACAAATGGGACACAAAGCATGGACCGATATCAATGCTAGATTAGCAACACCATCATACCTAGGAAAGGCTGATCATATTAGGAAGTTTAAATGTAAAAAACAAAGAACGGACGTGGCAAAATTTTCCTTTGTTAACCGCACAATAGTAGACTGGAACAGCTTACCTGCTGCAATCTGCGGCAATGGTCCTCTCAAAATCAATACATTTAAGGAAAGGCTGAGAAGATTAGACTGAAAAATTTAATTGGAGGTTCAGTGTAATTATTTAAGTTGTGTCATGTAATTAATTGAGTTGATACATAATTAATTAAGTTGATATGTAATTAATTAAGATGATATGTAGCCTAATTTAGTTGATATGTAAATAAATTAAGGTGATACGTAATTAATTAAGATGGTATGTAATTAAGTTGGTATGTAATTAATTAAGGTGATATGTAATTACTTAAATTGGTAATAGTTGGGTGAAATAGAAGTACTTATAAGTTAGATTTACTTTTGCTTACCGTAGGCGTTATTATAGAATAGTTTTTATTTATAGTCCTAGGTTTATTGCAGTAATTGTAATTATTGTATATTATATATCACTGCCACCGGGTGTATACCCAATTGTAGTGTTAATAAATACATACATACATTCATACATACATACATACATACATACATACATACATACATACATACATACATATAAACTCTTGCTGTTTATTTTAAGAGTAGGTGCCTATTTTTACATTTTTTTGCCTCTTAAAATAAATAATTGAAAGTTCATTAATTTGCTACTTTGAGGGCGTGGGTAAACTCTGGAATGGTGCATGTAAATACCGCCAAATATTTATTAAGGCCATACAAAAATTCCGCCAAAACCAATAAACCTAAAAAAAATCCTATCCTCTTTCTTCAGACTTAGGACTGGCAGGCTTTTTAATAAACCTGTTATGGTTAAAATGAAAATTTATAAACCGCAAATCTATACTAATAATAAATCTGTAGCCGAAATTTTTCTGGTAATTTTCGATTTTCCAAAAATAATTGGTCCTAACATATATAATTAACCACCCTGAAACCGAAAATCGCATTTCAGAAATTTTTGTTTGTATGTCTGTCTGTATGTTTGTTACCTCTTCACGCGATAATGGCTGAACCAATTTATATGAAAATTGGAATATAAATTAAGTTCGTTGTAACTTAGATTTTAGGCTATATGGCATTGAAAATACTTTATTTAGAAGGGGGATTATAAGGGGACCTGAATTAAATAAATCGAAATATCTCGCTTATTATTGATTTTTGTGAAAAATGTTACATAACAAAATCTTCTTTACAAATGATTTCCGATAAGTTTTATTCTTTACAAAATTTTGATAGGACTGATATTTAATGAGATAAATGAGTTTTAAAATTAAAATAACGCCATCTAAGATGGTGCAATGAATTAAGAACAAATGACTTCGTCTATAAGGGGCCTTGGACAACAACAATCGAAACAGGGGCCTTGGACATCAACAATCGAAAGCTATTAAACATAGGCTACAGAGAATGTTTCTGTGTTTGTATGAAGTAATATCAGAAGCTAAATTGTATAATTAATTATTATTTCACCATTGGAAAGTGTAGTTTCTCTAGATGGACATAATGCTATAATGTTATTACAGTAACGTCTGAGTAAATCGAGGACAGGTAAGATTAAAATAGCTTCTTATGCACAGAAAATTTGATAGGCTATTTTGTACATTCGTTTTCTGTATTTCTTAAAATAATATTTATGTACACTCATTTTAATCTCAGAGAATTAACGAACGAGAGTATATTGATTTAGTATGCAGTAATAGTACGTTAGCTTAGCAATCCATTATTTTATAATTCAAATTTTAACTATGCTCAGTTGAATCGTGTTAAAATACATAAAATGTATATGCAATAAATGCAATGCAAAAAATTGGGTAATGAGTGAAGCAGATTATCTTGCGCTGTTGTAAAAGTTGTTCCCTGGATCAAACGTCCTATTTTAATTATGTAATTACTTTATATTTATATTTAACAGGTGCAGCGGAGCGCACGGGTACGGCTAGTGGTTGCATAAAATTTTAAAATATGAGGGATACTAGTTTTATCACATCAATTCTGCGAGCTGTTTCATTTTTGTATTGCTCAATAGTGTCGTGGACTGCAAGAAACGGTTTGCATTTTTCCTGTTTCTTATTTTTACGCCTGACACTTTTATGTAACGTTCTGTTGCGAACTGTTAAAAAAACTTATGTCCAAAAACTAACAAATTTCATTGATATGAATAAAATATTTCATTAAAAAAAGCGTCAATGCACTCTGAAGCATTTGTGGTCCGCTGAGTGGTTGCATCCTCTTTAGTCATATTGTTGGTGGAAATTTACAACCTTGGTCAAGGTAATTTTGTACGAGATAGTCCGCAAATTCTGCCACTTTGGGATGGACGGATCGATAATCCGCTATGCTTGTACAGTGAGTTATTCGTGCCAATTTTGGAGGAATTTACATTTTTATATTGACTTTCAGAAGAGATATTTATATTGAGTGTTTATAATGAGAATATAAATTTTGCAAGACTGTCGTGCTGAGTACATTTCCATAAAAACAAAAGAGATTTATGATTAGTGACTGATAATCTTTTGAGGTTGAGTCTCTACAGTCATCTGGCCGGAGAAGTTTTCTGAATTCACAATGAAATGTAGAAGTAACTTCCTAATAATAAATTTATCTAAAATGATAATTTTCTCGTAACAAACATCTCCATCGAATTTTTCATTTATTAAAAATAATAAAAATCGTCTCAAATATATCAAATCTGATCAATAATTGAGAATAAATGTCTGTGAACAGACAGAAAGACAGACAGATAGTCACACAAACGATGTGACTAAATCCAATATTTCGGTACCTATGATACTGAAAACGTGTATTTCCTGAAAATTCCGAAATTTATTTCGCAGATCGCAATGCTTCTCATGTATATTATACAGGATGTTTCCGAATTGGCGTTACAAAGTTTCAGGGATGATGGCAAAGGGTACATGTATCAATTTGAGATAAGGAACCATGGTCCGGAAATGACTGAGTCGAAAGTTATAAGCAAAAATAGTTCAAAAGGAAAACAACTCAATATTTAAAGTTTTGAGAAAAATCTAAGTATCTTTGAAATTACTACAAATTATGTTAATGATGTTTTATGCAAACTATAAGTTTGAAAATAGAGTGTGTTAATTGGATTATTCACAGCAACATGAAGCTTTAAAATTCAGGTTTCTCAAAACTTAAAATTTTGAATTGTTTCTCTTTTGAACTGGGCCGTCGAATGAGCAAAATGAATGCGAAAAAAAATGTAAAAAATCAGTCAAGTAGGCAGCAGTCAATTTTTGTAATTACGCTTCATTTATATTTCTCTTACACTTTTTATAAATGCATTTATACAGATCGATAAACTAACCAGTCCACATCTGTGGAGTAACGGTTAGCGAGTCTGACCGCGAAACCAGGTGGCCCGGGTTCGAATCCCGGTCGGGGCAAGTTACCTCGTTGAGGTTTTTTCCGGGGTTTTCCCTCAACCCAATGTGGGCAAATGCTGGGTAATTATCGGTGTTGGGCTCCGAACTTATTTCACCGGAACTGTCACCTTCATCTCATTCAGACGCCAAATAACCTGAGATATCGATACAGCGTCGTAAAATAACCCACTAAAAATATAAACTAACGAATACATAAAGTGATAAATGATAACGTAATAATAGTAAACTGCCCCCCATTGAGGGTTGCCCTTACGGACTCAGTATATCCTCAAAAAAAATTATTATACATAACTTATATAAACATAGATATTACATTTTAAAGAAAGGAAACAAAGAAAAGAGCGTGAAAAATTACAATTGCTATTAATGTGGCACCATGTGATTAATTAGGATTTGGAAGGATTTTTTTTAACACAATTATCTCAATATCATCCCTCAGAGATGTTGGCAGAGCAAACTGCCGTCGAAATTCTTCGAAAAAAGCTGGTATAGTCCCTCGAGCACCTATGAGCAAGCCGAATACCTCAACGTGAATTAAGGCATATTTCAGCTTGAAATGGTTGACTGTAGGCTCATAGATCGGCTTCTTCTCAAGGTGGACCTCGGCTGACTGATAACATTCTACTTCAAAACGTATCGTGGGGTCCACAATGATGCTCTGTTTAGTGTCAGCATTGTACGCTAAAATATCTACTCGTCTCGTTGACCCATTTTCAGCTAGACAGGAGATTTCTTCTTCTACTATCCAGCCCTTATTTCTTAATGCGGCAGCAATTTTGAATCGTACAAGATGATGTCTAGAGTTCCTCAAGAGCAATCTCTGTTCACAGAATCCCAAGACGTGTGCTAAAGTTTCAATCTCCGGGCAGCCATGTCTGCACCGGGTACCGTCGAGAGATCTGCCGGGAACGGAACGAACAGCTGCCAAATTTGCTGTCATTTTCAGGCTAGATATCCATTCACTAGTCGAAAGTCCTTTCTTGTTTGCAATCCAACTGTTGGCGGCTGTTATTTCGCTATACATCTCAACACCTTTTCCCCGTCCTGAAAGGGTCTTCCATGATTCATATTCACGACCTCTCAATTCTTCTCGAAAATTTCGAATTGTAGCTTTAGTAAAGTCTTCGGGAAAAGAAAGGCAGAAGGAATCACACGATGATTTGAGTTCGACATCTGTCTCATCTTGTACGATTTCATATTTCAAAATTACCTGTCAAAATTGGTCATCGCTGATTTATAAATTTAAAACGTTACTATGGAAGAGATTCGAAATGGAAGTGATAATATACGCTGCCCTTCCGACCATAGTACAATTTCGCTGCAGTAGGTGAATGTCCGGACCTCACACGATGCCATTAGTGATGTTAGAATATCTAATGGTTTCTTACTTTACCCCTCAAGGTTGAACGGGAGAATCCTTCTGTTAATTTTAACAAGACAACAAGATCGATGAGTTGGGTGATGTGGAGTCGGGGGAGAGCGAAATGTCATCAGGCCAAGCTATTGGAAACTGTTTTCCGGTCGCAAACTCTTGTGTCCTCTCCCGCGAATTTCTGGTTCTGTAGGAGAGAGAAAAACAGACTTTTGTGCGGAATTGCCTTGTGCATGAGCGACCCTCCCCCGGGTACCGAGTCGCTGGCGGATGGACTTTCATTTGGCAGTGAGTTGCCTTGTTATTATTGTTGGGGCTGGCTGTAAAAGTGTCGGTCGACGGTGATGGATTAGTCCACGAGCATGAAGTGGGAGGAACCTGATTCTCCACGCGAACACAACCTTCTGCTGCTACTGCCTAATACAGGACACAGCGTGTCCTTACTGTCCTTGCAGCACGCTAAGGATTTCATCTTGAACGAAATTATTTTTCCGTTTTTGCTTCTTGCTTCGAATCATTGTCACGAGCGGCGGATTCATATGCGATAAAAAACGAAAAAAATATGCAAACACGCATGCACTTAAAATATGCGATAAAAAACGAAAAAATATGCAAACACGCACGCATTTAAAATAACAAACTATGCACCGTTAAAATAAAAAAAAAATTCTTTTCAAGCATTTTACTGTCATTGATGCCTTTTCTGTTCCATATAAGAATATTCAGACATACTGCTCTACTATTCATTTCTACAGGAGTTGCATATTTTTCTAAATTGTTAGGCAACAAGCTTTTTCTGTTGTCTATAAGAAAGGTTTTTATTTACAATGATTTTTAGTAGGTTATTTTACAACGCTTTATCAACATCTCAGGTTATTTAGCGTCTGAATGATATGAAGGTAATAATGCCGGTGAAATGAGTCCGGAGTCCAGCACCGAAAGTTACCCAGCATTAGCTCGTATTGGGTTGAGGGAAAACCCCGGAAAAAACCTCAACCAGGTAACTTGCCCCGAACGGGAATCGAACCCGGTCCACCTGGTTTCGCGGCCAGACGCGCTGACCGTTACTCCACAGGTGTGGACTTCATAATGATTACACACTTTTAACATTGTATATCACTTAGTAACACAGTTAATGTAACCACGAAGATCAAACAAGATATGCTTGACAGTTCCTAAATGTACTACAACTGTAGCATATAATCACAGTAGCAACTTCGGTCCAAGGCTTTATAACAAGATAATAGATCAAGTCCCAAACATACAATTTGCTAATGCTCCTTATTTCAAAAAAGTCTATTAAAAATTGCTGTTAACAGAGAAAATTTAAAGTTCAATTATTCTGATATGTGTTTTTTCTTCTTCTTTTTTTCTCTTTGATTACTTTTTACTCTGTTATTCAATAAAATGTCTTAACATTAACTTGAGCACGAGTATGTAACTTACTCTTTCTGCGGGTGCTAGAGAGTTCTTATATAAAAAAAAATCAATATGTATCTTTGTTCTAGCAATAAAGTATTATTATTATTATTATTATTATTATTATTATTATTATTACTATTATATTACGTGTATGTTTTATAAGTTGTAACTACTGTATCATACCTAATTGACTAGTTTCAGCATATGTCAGCCATCATCAGAACTATTGTTTTATATGGCGAGAAGCTCAACATCACAGGATCAGGAATGTATTTAATTATGGAATTCTTTGTTAATGGTTTCAACATCACAGGGTCAGAAATGCATTTAATTATGGAATTCTTTGTTAATTGTTTCAACATCACAGGGTCAGAAATGTATTTAATTATGGAATTCTTTGTTAATGGTTTCAACATCACAGGGTCAGAAATGCATTTAATTATGGAATTCTTTGTTAATTGTTTCAACATCACAGGATTTTGTTCAGTTCTGTTTCTGAGTGTTTAGAAATTCTATAATATTCTTAATAACGATTTGTTTTCCGCATAGATAGTCAACTGAAAATGGAGGCTCCGTTCAAACGTTTTATTGAAGCTGACATTAGTGAAATGGAATTTTAGTAGGTGAATTAATATCTATTTTATTATATTAGAGGACTTTACTTATTCTAATCTTGATATACTTTCTTCTGTTTTTATCACCTCCCTACTATTTATTCCTTTCTTTGCCAATATTTAAAACTGCAAATTCTTTACGGCACTATAAAACATGCTTTGAGGTCGTCATTTGTTTACCGCATACATAGTCAAGTGAAAATGGTGGCTCCGTTTAAATGTTTTGTTGAAGCTAACATTAATGAAATAGAATTTCAGTAAGTCAATTAATATTTTATTGTATTAGAGTACTTTCTTTCTCCTAATCGTATAATAGCTAATTAAATCCCACTCGAGTTTTGATTTTCTCTAGATAAATCAAAACCTCTAGTGAGATTACTGTTAATAAAACTGCATCACTAGTATCGTGCAATCTTATAAAGCCAAACTGAGAGTCACTAAAACATTGAAATTATATATTTGTTTGTTTAAACACTCGAAAACCTTTGAGAACTAACAGACCTGTAATTACCATTCATTCCGTTCATAAATACACAACTTGTCAGGGTTGCGAAAATCGGGACAGATGGCAACCCTGCAACCCTTATAGTTGTCGATGTATCCTCCAGCCATTCGAACTGAAAGCAGGTTTTGAAAACAAAAGAGACAGTATACAAATTAACAGGTAGAGATTTATTATACAATTAAGGTACGTGAAGTCACGGTCGAGGGTTCGAATCCATTAAAATGTATGAATGTTAATCCATTTCAATGAGCTGGCCTTTGTAGAATGGTACTTGGCATCCAGCCGAACCCATGTCGCCGTGCATCGGGTCAAACACTCCCTCGTGGGATTAGAGTGAAGGTTAATGAAGGCCTCTCATACAAATAATACAGATGCAGACTATTAGAATTATTATAATTTTGTTAAACGGTTGTATCCACAAGTGGCTCATTAAAGTATGATTATTTCACACGTTTATAACTTACAGCCGGATACAGTTTTTCAGGCTTCCATGCAACTCCACTGACACAGCACCCAAAGGTTTTAATACAATCTGAATTATATACGTTAAGTTATTAAATTTCATCAGATAGCTCTGTGAATTTGATGGGTTTCTCGGACCTTGTCGATTAAAGAAAGTGTTAACTTGTATGTATGTATTTATTCACACTGCAATGGGTATATACCCGGTGGCAGTGGTAACTAATTACACTCAATAATGACAATAATAAACTTATTAATTAAAAATACAATTAATAATAATACTAATAATTAATACTAATAATAATAATAATAATAATAATAATAATAATAATAATAATAATAATAATAATAATAATAATAATAACAACAACAACAGGGAATATACTAAATTAAATGGAACGATCTCTTAAAATAACATTTGAAATATTCTAATTTGTATCTTAAAACTAAGATCGAACTAAAACTCACGAGTATATGTTCATATCTGCACAAGTACCTTTCAACATTACACTCATTTCGCTGTCAACTCACTCACTGCACTGGAACTACGACACATTTCACTGATTCTATCCTGATTTCACTAACACTTCAAAAACATTTCACTGTTCAAATACTTTGCACTGCCACTATAAACTATAAAGCTTCACTGACAGGAACACGTTTCACTTACACAGCACACTTCACTGACACAACATACTTCTTCACTGATACAACACACTTCACTGACACAACATAATTCTTCACTGATGCAACACTTCAATAACAACATATCATTTACACCCTTTAAATACTGTGTATAATTACCGTCTATTAGTAAGGTCCTTAAGCCTATTTTAAATGCATTTTTGGTTGTTGGTAAAGCCTTTAGAAATTATGCAGGTAAAGCATTGATTAACGCATTGTCAATAATGTATGTTGTTTTTTGTATGCACGAATGTTTCCGTTCGTGTCGTCCCCAGTGAAACAGTGGTTGCCACGACAGCCATCACATCAGCTCGAAACAGGCGAATAGCGATCATCAAATTCTTCGCATAGATTTTTCCGGAAAGGACTAAATCTGTAGGTTCCGTGTCATAGATTTATGCCAGATAAAAGAACCAGGCAATTCCAGGCAACATTAGTCCCCCATTTCTTTTTACGTTACATAACATCTACTCTCGAAAGCGTCAATAGTCATTAAATCAATATTACTGCTACCACTCCTACTAGTCGACCTGGTTGGCAAGTTGGTATAGCGCTGGCCTTCTATGCCCAAGTTTGCGGGTTCGATCCCGGGCTAGGTCGATGGCATTTAAGTGTGCTTAAATGCGACAGGCTCATGTCAGTAGATTTACTGGCATGTAAAAGAACTCCTGCGGGCCAAAATTCCGGCACATCCGGCGACGCTGATATAACCTCTGCAGTTGCGAGCGTCGTTAAATAAAACATAACATTTTTTAACCACTCCTACTAACATCACCACTACCAATATAGGTTGCGCCACCGTTTTTGGCATGTGAATTAAGTACTGGGAACCTTAATTGCGAGTGCCTTACGTTTGTAGCAGTCTATGGGCGCTAAAGCTGACAACTGTGATTGGCAGATTGTTGATGTGACGTGTATTTAGGAGGAGGTACCGTTCTCAGATGCAGTGGTAACAGAAACCCACTGACTGGACACTGTACTCAAGGACACACCGCAGGGACGGTAGTGTAAGGAAAGATAAGTGCGAATATCTTACTTTTGCCGCAGTCTGGGCAGCAAGATAACTGTGGTTGGCAGATTGCTGAAAAAAAAATGAGTGCTTAGCGTTTAGCTTCCGGCTCTTAGCATTAAGAAGAAAACCGACTGATTAGTGCCACTAATGTAGGAACAGGGTTGGCAATCCACCTTTCTAAATAGGACACTGTCACAATCTTTTAGTCAAACCCTTCACTATGTCATTTTACCTGAGAATGTCATTTTAGGCTGATTTCCTTACGTGAACTTAGACACACACAAAATACTAGGACCTCTAATATCCATGTTCATTAACAATGTTTCTGCAGCCAAGAAAGCCCATTCGGATTTGTAGATATCGTGTGACCTAGACTGTATTACTTGCTTACTTTCGGAATCAAATACAGTATTATGTTCTAAAATATATATATATATATATATATATATATATATGTATATACAGGGACATCATTTTATTTTTACTAACATTTTTAATATTAACCTGTCTATACCTTTAGAAAACCGGAAACACCGCTTGCTCCCCCCTCCAGGACTGGAGTTCGATGATACAGGCGTAAAACACAAATCACTCTACTAGGTATAGGATGGAAGAAAAGTAGTTCATCCATTTACGTAAACTAGGAAATATCGCGATTTTGAGTTTGATAATTTTCATTAGGTTTTTCTTTAATCAAAGTACAGTACTGTATTAAGAATAAGTGTTTTTACTCACGAAGTGAGTTATCCAAGCGAACGTATTCATTATGCAGTGTATACTGTCTACAGCACATTAGCGTACAATATAGAGAAAGAAGTTAAATTGAAAAATGATCATAATATGAATATTTAAACACAATTTTGAAAATGATGGCCGTTCATTTCGATACAGGCTTCGGTTCTTTTGTACATATTATCGCACTATAGACTATTGCATCTAATTCCAATTGCCAGTTTCGTCCTTCGTACTAGTAACTCATGTTGAAATAATTCTGTACCTACTCTACGTACTGTGAATTCAATCTTCACTTCTGCCCGACCCGAAAATATAAAATTACTCAGACATGCTATCTACTGTCCGTCCAAGTGGTTATGCCGCAGGATTGTAGAAAGGGAGGAAATCACGTGACAGTTAATTAATTAACGAGGCCCTTTTATTTAAGTTAAATTAAACAGCTGTATAATATTACGTAAACGTCCAATTCCTAAGAGAAATTAATGTTTTCAGAAAAGAGCTAAGACAGCCCAGCTTTTACAGAGGGGCGAGCAGAAGCAGGTGGGGGAAATCGGGATGCGACGTAGGCAAACGGACAGTACCTGTGCGAAAATAGGATTGAATATTGAAAGCTCTTTCGTCACTGGAAAACGCGAACATATTTCTGGAACGTACTATACTCAGTAACTCAGTACTGCTTACTATCTGCGGTCTTGGTTCTGTGTGGAGTTGGAACTTCCTTAGTAGAAGAGGTGGGAATGAAGTACATTAAAAAACTCAGGTACAATAAAAATTAAAGTAAAAATAAAACGATGTCCCTGTATATATATATATATATATATATATATATATATATATATATATTTGGCTTAATATGTAATACAGGTAGAAGAAAAAAAAGCACTGTACTCTTATTCAGAAGATTGCCAATTACGGAAATAAATGGATTTGATAAAATAATGTTCTTTCATATTACTTCGCCATTAGAGATCACGAAATACGCATATGAAGAAAATTTTGAAGTTTCATATTTTTTCACCGTATGTATATATATAGACCTACACTTTACATACAAAAAATTTTCTTTTCTATAATTTTGCTCTGTAAAATTTTTATACAATTGAGAATGGTACCAGAACAGAACAGAACAGATCCCTTGAAATTATGTCTAAATTGTTTTTAAAAATTATTTTGTTTATAATTTTGACATGCAACTTGAAACATGATAGCTCATGCAGTTTTTAAGATAGAGCCACAATTTCTTGACTGTTTTATAGCTAAAACTATTATTTATTTATTTATTTATTTATTTATTTATTTATTTTTTTAACCTGGTAGAGATAAGGTCATCAGGCCTTCTCTTCCCCTCTACCAGGGGATTACAACTACCATATTAAGAATACAATTACAATTAGTGCCTGACAGAGAGCTATTTTTTATTTTTATTTGCATTAATTAAATATTACCATATATGTAACTTACGATAATATTTTATGTTGCATAAATCATGTAAAAACCCATAGATAATTATTAATTATATTAATGTTATTTTACTCATTGTCAGGCACTGGGGGACATTTCAAGCTTCAAAATGACACCAATATCTTCTTGGTATCACCATATTTGACTGAGATATCATGTTTGAAATAATTAAATATTCTAAAATTACTATTTGGAGGAAATGAGCCACAAACTTTCAGAGCCTAGAAGACTCCATCGTCATATGTCACCCCTTAAGCAGCTTCATGTCGGTCCAGTTTCAGCTTCTTTCTGCCCCTCAAATACCTCCGCCTTGTTTTAACTTCAGGTGTTGAATGTTTTTTTTTTGGCATTTTTGTCCCTATTTCCATTAATGCAACAAATCCTGCGATGGTGTTTGTCCCAGGGTTTATGCCCATCCTCCTCAGAATTGTAATTTCTACTTTTAGACTCTTATTAAAATGACGTACATCATTGACACACAAATTTATAGTTTTATGACTAACAATAAAAAGATTATAAATTACTTCATTATGTAAAAAAGTTTTTTCAATCTAATGATCATGCCCATATATCTATGCATCTATTTCGGGACTAGAAAGAAGTTTATTTTACAAGCAATGCTGGACGAGGGGATTGACAGGTACGAAGGTTACTCCAAAAGTAATGTACTCCAAAAGTAGCTTAAGTGACCGTGGCTGATGACACAGCATTTTGGAAAATGGTACTTATCTGAAAAACCATAAGGCATAAATCGAAAATTCTTATATCAAATTAAAGAGGAGAAAATTCTCTATTAAAATAGTTGTATTTTAAAAATTCTAATTTTTCATCATTTTTTACGTTTTGTGGGTATATCTTAAAGTAGCTCGTAACAAAGACTACACATAACTCTCTTTTGTTTATGATTAGGCAGTCAAGTAAAGCGCAGATCCTTCCGCCGATAATTGCTACGAATGTGGAGACGGGGTGAGCCCACACCCCTGCTTCGAGCTGGACAATTCCCATGCACCCCTTCTACTAACTAGTAGTCTAGCATTGCAGTATAAAAAAATACTGAAAATTTTGGGGCGGTGGCGGTGGGGGAGAGGGAGAACAATTTATTTTAATGGATGCATTTATTGTTGACAATTATTTGGGGCCGTTATTTTTAAGCTTCACGAGAGGGCTGGCATTGTCGGAAATGTTGCAGACCAACAGCCGACCGCAGTGTGTATCATGGTCCGTTATTTATATTGCTAGGAATTTTTCAATGATACAAAACGCGTATATGATTCGACGGACTCTGTCGCAGCTTTAACCGGAGGGAATGCTCTACATTTGTTACGAATTATTTTACATTGGAAATTATATGACACAGGCTATATGAAACTCAGACGGGCGTTACAAAAAATCCATAAATTTATCTCGTGTGCTACATTTATTTTTACTCGACGGCGGGCGGTAGTGGGGGGGATTGTAGTTTGTGGAAAAAGTATTTTATGTCAACGGTATGGGTTCACCCTACTGACTTAGAGTGGAGGTTTATTCGTCACATGTTAAAACATGCATCTGTAAGAAATTATAGAATCTACCTGTATTTCATAACTTACTTACTTACAAATGGCTTTTAAGGAACCCGAAGGTTCATTGCCGCTCTCACATAAGCCCACCATCGGTCCCTATCCTGTGCAAAATTAATCCAGTCCCTATCATCATATCCCACCTCCCTCAAATCCATTTTAATATTATCTTCCCATCTACGTCTCGGCCTCCCCAAACGTCTTTTTCCCTCCGGTCTCCCAACGAACATTCTATATGCATTCCTGGATTCGCCCATACGTGCTACATGCCCTGCCCATCGCAAACGTCTGAATTTAATGTTCCTAATTATATCAGGTGAAGAATACAATGCGTGCAGTTCTGCGTTGTGTAACTTTCTCCATTCTCCTGTAACTTCATCCCTCTTAGCCCCAAATATTTTCCTAAGCACCTTATTCTCAAACACTCTTAACCTATGTTCCTCTCTCAGAGTGAGAGTCCAAGTTTCACAACCATACAGAACAACCGGTAATATAACTGTTTTATAAATTCTAAGTTTCAGATTTTTTGACAGCAGACTAGATGATAAAAGCTTCTGAACTGAATAATAACACGCATTTCCCATATTTATTCTGCGTTTAATTTCCTCCCGAGTGTCATTTATATTTGTTACTGTTGCTCCAAGATATTTGAATTTTTCCACCTCTTCGAAGGATAAATTTCCAATTTTTATATTTCCATTTCGTACAATATTCTGGTCACGAGACATAATCATATACTTTGTCTTTTCGGGATTTACTTCCAACCCTATCTCTTTACTTCCTTCAAGTAGAATTTCCGCGTTTTCCCTAATCGTTTGTGGATTTTCTCCTAACATATTCACGTCATCCGCATAGACAAGAAGCTGATGTAACCCGTTCAATTCCAAACCCTGCCTGTTATCCTGAACTTTCCTAATGGCATATTCTAAAGCGAAGTTAAAAAGTAAAGGTGATAGTGTATCTCCCTGCTTTAGCCCGCAGTGAATTGGAAAAGTATCAGATAGAAACTGACCTATAGGACTGTATTTCATAACATCCATTTAAATTGCAGATTTTATACACCAATGTGAAATATAGATGTCCAGGTAAGTATGTAAGGCTACTTCTACCACGCTACTACAAGGTGTCCTAAAAGTCTGCATACATAAGGAATATCAGTTCAAAATAGAAATGTCACATAATGTCCTCAATATAACGGCTTCTAAGAATCACACACAGGTTGGTGATTGTGTTCTAACCTATTCCGATGCAAAAGCTAAAACATGTCCGCCGCCACATGACAGGCATCGACGATAAGAGCTTGCAGATGAAGAGTGTTCGGGGAAATCAAGAAATGTCAATTTTTATCGATTTTATGGTATAAAGTGTATTTTATAGATGACATTGTGCTTTTGTCATATATCTATGACGCAGTGCATGAGGGTAGGCCACTAGAGGGAACCCAAGAGGTGGAACTTAAACTGAGAGGATTCAATCCAACATCGGGATGGGAATCCGGTGTGGCTTAGTGGATAGAGCGTCAGCACGTAGAGCTGAAAACCCGGGTTCAGATCCCGGTGCCGGAGAGAATTTTTCTCTGTTCCATCATTCTTCATCGAATGGGAGAAGAGTTCGGGGCAGAAGAAGATATCAGATGATAGACGACATTCAGATATATGGATCATATGAAGAGACAAAGAGGAAGGCAGGAAATAGGAAAGATTGGAGAATGCTGGGTTTGCTGTGAAAGACCTGCCCTTGGGCAGAACACTATGAATGAATGAATGAATGAATGAATGCATTAGCAGCATCTTATTCTGCATAGAATCTACATTCTTTCCTTCTTTCTCCAATATTCCTGTTCTTATAACCCTTTTTCATACATTGCTTTCTTCACTTCCTTCATCCATATACTTCCAGATTCATCTTCCTCTTCTTTCATACGAAATCCTTTCTAATACTCGCTTTGGCAACCTTTCATTTCCCGTTCGTTTCATGTGTCCATATAAGACTTTTGTCTTATTCCGATTGTCTGTACTGTTCATAATTAAAATTGAATTCTCTACATTAAAGTTGATCTCTTCGCATCATTTCTTATTCTTTCACGTCTAGAATATCTGGCTGAACGTCTCAAAAACTAAATTTATATTAATAATAGGCCTAATTTTGATCGTGAATTTTTATTCTTCATCCAAGTTCCTGCCCCGTATGTCACTGTACTTCGAACTATAAACTTATATAGGGTAAATTAGGGTCTGTTGGACAGTCGGGCATGTTGGACACTTTGTACTTTAACGCGTTACCTCGCCACTTGTGGGCACCACATTCTGCTAGAAGTCAATGACGGAAGTAGCCCCACTCGTGGCTACTTCCGTCATTGACTTCTAGCAGAATGTGGTGCCCACAAGTGGCGAGGTAACACGTTAAATTACGAAGTGTCCAACATGCCCGACTGTCCAACAGACCCTAATTTACCCTATTTGAGTTTTATTGTCTTTAAATACAATATTTTTGTCCTATAATATCCCACTTAACATCGCTGTTGCTGATGTCTCTTTATTTATCTATGTTTGATATTATTTTCTCGACTAATTTTCTTATTAATTTTGGCATCTAAATATTAAAAACAATTCATTATATCTTTCAAAGAGTCCTTTTACATCTTGCAAAGCTAAATCGTAGTATTTTTACCACAGCCCATTTAATATATTACGTATCTTTTCCGAATTCGTTTTTAAATCCCACATCTCATATTCAATTGATGCCCATAGGAGCAAGCGCGCGCTTTAGAGCTCAGGGGAGCCTGAGCGCTTTACAGCGGAAAGGAAAGAGACAGACGAAAGAGGTAATATATGCCGCTTTGTCGAGTTTCATTCAGGGATAGCCAGCACTGATTCAATAAATAAAGGGAAGAGAACTTATTAAAACTGTATCCATGGTAATTTTTAGATTTGTCTGAGAAGTAGGCCTATAAGTGCTTTATAAGAATGTAAGTTTTAATTTCAATGTTCATTTTTCACAAGTTTGATTTTTTTGTTCAAAAGAAATATTTTCTCAACTTTTTTTTTTATAGGAAAGTGAAATTTGCAGATATAGGCCTATTTATTTAATAGCCTGATAGAATGTTTTCGTAAATCTAATAAACCGTATTTACGTATTAGGCCTACTGAAGATAGTGTATTGAAAATTTTGAAAATATTCGCATGGAAATTGTTTGTAAGGAAATGAATTAACAAAGCAACTACTGTTACATCATAAGCAAAAGATACGTGTCTATGTGTTGTATAGCTTGAGCACATTTCGAGAAAATAATTGCATATTCTGATGATAGGAAGTTGCTCACCTATATCCCTTAAAAGCATAATGCGATGAGAGTTTTGTTATGAAATATTAGTTACAATTAAAATATATACAGCACCTAGATAACTTTGTTTTGTACTTTAATATTGTTTTGATTAGTTTATTGATTACTTTTATAAGGCTAAAGGTACCATCAATACCAATTCCAACTTATCATGTCATACTCAATCTCTTTTTTTTTCTTGGGTTATCACTTTCTTTAGTCCCGCGCCGTGGCGTCGCGGTCTAAGGCATCCCGCCTAGGACTCGCGTTACGGAATGAGCGCTGGTTCGAGTCCTCATGAGGGAAGAAATTTTCTCATGAAATTTCGGCCAGTGTATGGGACCGGTGCCCATCCAGCATCGTGATGCACTTGGGGAGCTACGATAGGTAGCGAAATCCGGTTGCGAATACCGGCTATAACGGCTGGGGGGATCATCGTGCTAACCACACGATACCTCCATTCTGGTTGGATGACCGTCCACCTCTGCTTCGGCATGTGGGCGTGAGGCCAGCAGCCGGCTGGTCGGTCTAGGCCCTTCACGGGCTGTAGGGCCACGGATTATTATTATCACTTTCTTTATCAATGATGTGTTTCGTCCATTTAGTACAGTATAGTTTACTACTATGGAATTTATGTGAATATTCCTTCTTAACTCTTTATTATGTTATTAACATTTAAAACACAAGTGCAATATCAAGAAATTGGTATTAGAAGGCCTACTTTTGTTTTACAGACAATATAGATATCAAACAGAAAGAAGCCATATAAAAATAACGACATAAAATTTCACGTTCCGTTTTAAGTTTGTGCACCACTGTTTTCTTAATCCAACAGGCTGCTTATACATATACACAACCCTTCCTCTTTCCATACTTAGTGCTTGATGCCCGCGCACGACGTCAAGGTCAGAAAAATGCGCTTGCTTTGACATCACTGTCTTATGTGAATTTCTTCCTTACCTCTTAGGCCGCTTTTACTACTTGTGACACACTGTGATTGTAATTGCTAATTAAACTTCCAGGGCAAATTAGTAAAGAAACTCTATCTTCACATTCTTATTTGAAGATCATATTCTTAACTTAACTACTTATATCAAGATGCACAATCTATTTTCGTAACAAACGGTAGTTTAAAGAAAAGTATTAATTCCGAAACTATCAATGTGTTCTCAAAGTATTCGTGTTGATAGATTTCCTCATTTCAAGCGGATGTAACGTGACATTTAGAGTGTGGAAAGTTAAAAGAAAAGAATGACAAAAGGATAAGCGTAAACAGAATATTTAAAGAAATGCACCGTCAGGTATAAGTGCAGTGTGATAGGGATGGATGGCGGATTTTAGTGGTAGTGACGGAGAGTGATGGCTGTAATATTGGTAACACTGAGCGCGCTGTCACACGTACGCATGCCATTTCCTGGAGAAGTGTTTGTTTAGTTAACTGCTCACACTTCATGGTCTCCACTCGTCCCCGCTATATCTTTTTCCCTCGCAGTCTCAGTCGGTTTAAAAATGTCGAGCGGAATACACGCTTTTCGTAGCATAGCCCCAAGCCCTGGATGTCACAGCCCTGCTTTTCACATCGTGGGCGGATGTGCTTTGTCCAGTTTACGCGAAAAGATCTCTAGAGTTTTATACCCATCGTAGATATTGGCAATTTTGCGGCGTTGTCCCTATCGTTAACTGCTATGGTTATCTAGAGCCTGAATGAGTTGAAGAGGAAATTAAACTCTTAAAACAAACACTTAAAACTATGAAATAAGAAAAAATTAAACTGAAGCATTGACCATTAGTGGATAATAAAATTATCTTTCCATTATTTTTTTAGGTAGTGATATTAGTTCTATATTTTTCTATTTTAAACTTTCTTTTCTTTCTTTTATATTTATATTTCAGCGCCTAAAGTTAGCCAACATTTGTTCAAAATGGATTCAGGGAAAACCCGGAAAAATCTCAACCAGATAACTGGCCCCAACCAGGATTTGAACCCGGGCCCGCTAGTTTCAAGATCAAGCGATAGATCGGTAATTTCTTGAAACGATAGCAAAAATATCTAGGTATAAGCGGGCAGCATTTTTAACATTTCATAAGACTAAATATACTAGGCTGTAAGGTTGCCTATATCGCACCACTTTAGCATTTATAATTTTTATTGAACAATACAGTTTTTATTTTCTGCATTCCTTTACAGAGATACATTCCCAGAAAATTTACCTTTGATGTAAAAAAGAATCCTTGAATTTGAATTAATATTTTAAAATTAAAATTACATTTTCGAAACACGTGTCAGTGGTGCCAATTAGGCAACTAGTTTCCTAAACAGCACCTGCGGTTTCTTAAATCGCACCTCTTTAATTGCAGGGAACAGGATGAAGGAAAGCTTTTAATATTGAACATATTGAAGAGTATTTGAATGAATAATGTAATAAATGCAAATTACGAGTTTATTGAAATTAATGAAAGAGAGTAACGCATCTTCAAATGAAATTGAAAAAATAGAGCGTAAATTACGTAACATTTAAACTTTCTGAATGCGTTTTTTATTGTTATACATTTGCCAATGTGCTTCACCAGGCAGTCCAGACTGTAAACTGCGTCACCTTTTCTCCACGATTATCTCGAAGCCACCTAAGAACTGCTTCATGATATAGCTGTCTGAAAAGATTTGAAGATAGAAACATCTAAAGGCTGAGCCTCTGAGTATTATGACGAGGAAGCTGAAACAGGAGCATTCCATTTTCCCGAGATAATCTAGCTTCTAAATTTTTGGAATGGGTCGTATAGGTGGACATACAGAAGCAGCACTTTTTTTCTATGGCAGGTTTGAGTGGCAAATAAAATTGTAATATTTCTTTAAACCAATAATATCTTAAGATTATGGATTCCTTTGCATACAAATCCGTTATTTAGCTACAAAATGTTAGCTAAATATACATCCACCTGAGAGATTATATTACCACGCTGCAGACACAAAGAAGTGGCAGAAATCAAGTGGCATGGTGGAAGTTCATATGGTAGATTGTAACAATACCACTAGATGCCACACTACTATAGTAATTTGCTTTAAACTAGCAGTGGTGCCATTTAGGAAGCGGTGCGATTTATGCTACTCTACCCTACTAAGACTGTTTAAGATCAAGGTTTTATTTTTGCTATTTCGCGTGGCAAATTCACTGTAAAAGAGGGTTCACTCATGAACAAATATCAAATATTTGCTAGCTCATTAAATAACGTCGATATACTGTACATACTAGAGCATTCGATATAATAATAACAACAAAGCTGTAAATCAGTGCTCCTAGCGGTGACCACTGGAATATTGTACTACGTAATACAGCAGCGATTGTTTCATAAATCTGCAATATTGAACGTCTCGAAGAATCTTATTTTGTAAATACAGTGACTTTTTCTGATCTGTAGTAAGTAACACAGCCCAAAGAATGTTCAGTAGGTGCTTCATAAAAATCCAAGTTTCAAGAGGAAAAAAATTCAACTGCTTTAGGCCATTACAAAAAGTTTATGGGAGAAAAGTCCTACCATACCGAACTATTGCAAGATGGTTGGGAGCGAAGCAGTCAAGAGTTGACATCCGAAGAGCTTTAGATCGATCAGTGGGAGATACAGCCAGAAATGATGCTGCAGATGGAGTCCGCCGTCTTCCAAGCATTTGGCAACGTATTGTTGACATGGCAGAGGACTATATTTGATGTAATGTGAAAAGTAACTTAAATAAATTTAGTGTGAAACAGTAGCTATGTTGTCATTACATTTCGAACGTCCTATTATAGCCTACTAGTGGCTTGTGCAGCAAATACTGCAAACTAAGTCCATAAGAAGTTCAAATAAAAATTGTTCAGATTTATTATCAATGAAGAATACCAGACATTTTGAAAGTTATTTGCTTCCATAATAGTGAAACATACTTCCTCTGAATGTTTTTTTATGCCAAATACTTTTCCTTGAACCTATCCGTCTTCAGTTCTTGAGTTTCAATGCGAAATCGCAAGTAACAATATCAGGACGATCAGCGAGTTTTTCATGTGGGAGTAATGCAGTAGCTATTTCAGGTCATTGCGGATTGTAGGTGAAAGTTAAGAAAATGTAAGGTTTGTCATGCTTTGAACAAAAGACTTAGCATCTTGGTATAGCTGCTGCATGTTTCGTGAACTACCCTGAAATGTAGAGAGCAGAATCACTTTTTCCCACTAAGAGATCTTGCTGAGGTGATCAAGAGACTACAAAATCTTGTAGGCCTCTTATTTTATCAATAATAATACCTTTTGGTCTTTTCTTAGAAGTTGTAATTTTTGCGCTTCCTCCAGACATACTGATCTACCAAATACTGCTGGATTAATTTGTGTAACAATGAATGTTACCCCATATATTTTCTGTAATATAGGCTGTTGTTAGGCATCTATTGCTCAGATGTGGAAAATGAGGCGAATGATATGTCAGAAATGTAGAATCTAATATGCGCCCTGAATAAAATTGTCCATCGTAAATCGTTAGCAGCTTCAGTGTTTCATTTGTTGCTGGTTGCGGGAAATAAACTTACTCATCGCGGTAGCAAGAAGTGAAATGGCATGCTATTTTCCCTACAACAAAATATGCTTGGCAGCGATCACAAATCTAATCGATTAAACCAAAGAAATATGAAATTAATTTTGATGTGGTTTGAAGACGCAGCTAAAATAGGAAGCATGATTCAATTACTACCAAGGAAAATTAGAGAATCATACATATAAATATCTATATCACATTACCATTAAATATGTGAAAAAGACCCACACTACTTGATTAATAACTATAAAAGTATTTCATTTTAATAACAATATTGTTACCTTACCAGTTCAAATTATATATATATATATATATATATATATATATATCGACAAAGGTTATTAAATGCCATTACTTCTTCCAGATCAGTTTGAGTTTAGCAGGAAGACATTTTTAAATAATAATATTCAGAATCCATAGCCGTAATTGCTAGAGTGTTCATGTAGTTGGTACAGTTATGTTGTAAATTAGCGGACGAATTAACTAATGGTCAAGGCAGTGCATGTCCAACTGTCGCCAGGGTTTGTAATATACTGCAACAGCTTCATAAAATATTGAAACTCTCGTTGCACGTAGACAAGGACCCCTGCGGCTAGTCGCGTGAGATAGGTTAACAATACTTCCCATGGGAGTCGATGCTGTTGCCCGTTACAACACTGCCCGGGCTGCAGTTCATCATGCCTCAGACCTCGCAGTTGCGTTCTCTTGCCTTCCGGAGGCTGGTCATCTTCCATTGAAAACATACTCAGCAGTTTGGCTTAAGTTTTTAATACTCTATGCTTTTCCAATATTTATATTATGACGGTGACATTTCTGTTCACATTCTGTTTGGTTCTCGATCTAACATATCATCGTTGTGAAGCCTATTCCAGCATCTTCGTCGTCATTTTCTTAATTAATAACAGTGCATATCTCCAATAAATGATTTCTTAGCATCGCCAAAGATACACTTGATTGCACTTGTCACTATCTCTTGTCACTAGAGAGTTCTTGAAATTTATATTTTCCCCGCCATTCATAAAATATTTTGATATGATACCTCTTGCACAAAAGGGGAGATGTATAACTGAAACTTGATTAATATATTCCAGTATTATTTGTATTTATCCTGGTATTAATGAACAGTTTGACTCGTACACATTTTGTTTTTGCAGCACTAACTACCCATGATTGTAACAGAAGATTCGAAGAGAATGGCACTTACGTAGACTTTCGGTCCCCTCCTACTACCAATAATGCACAACACAATGTCAATACGGCGGTTGCTGTCCTCTGCGATACAACGAACTTTTCTGTTGATTTTCGAGTTCGTATTTTTTTCCGGTTATTATATGCTTATTTAAGTTGTGTTAACTCTCAATCGTGGTTTTATAATTTATTTTATCCGTCTTAGTATTTATTTTATTATTGTAAATATTTCTGTTTTATCACTATTATTATTATTATTATTATTATTAACATTATTATTATTATTATTATTATTATTATTATTAATGAATTATTTTGTATTACTATCTTTGTATCATCTCTGTCACGATTATTCTATTATTATTATTATTATTATTATTATTATTATTACTATTATTTCTATCATTAGCATTATTATTTGATCCCTGTAAAATTTATGTAGACTAATGTACTGTACCCGAGCACGAGCATATGCTCATTTCGGGTATCTGTTCATATGTATTCATTTCAAATGTAAATTGTAAATAAATTTGAATTTGAATTTAATCATCATCGTTAAAGTCATTGTCATCTATTGCCACATCGTTTTGCAGATAATTTGTTCGTTGCGGCTTTACTATCATTCTGAAGTCTTTCTCAACATTTTATTTTTAGAATAAGTTCCCTTCGTTTGTTCATAGGCTAGAGATGATCTCTTTAATTATATTATTGTTATTATGTTGGTGAAATATTTTATTTGTTGTCCAATTCATATTCCTTCGGGGTCAGTTTTATTCATCCTGATCGACCTCTTTATGCGCCTAAAAGATTTCATTTTTACAGATCGTTATTTCTTAAAATTGTATCTTGCTTGAAAAACAAAGTTTATTGCTTTTTAATATTCTTCATACTATTGATTCCCGTTAATTTTTCCGAAAGGCTGCAATCCTACTATCCAATATCCGAAACCAAATTCCAAAAGCTATTCTTCCCAAACTCATTAATTCTGAATAGCGAAATGCATTGTGAACCGTGAGTAATGTCGTTAAATTCAAGGAGTTATTGTTTGACACAATTTTCCTCTCTTTTGTTCCCTTTCCGAGATAAAATTGTTTTATATGAAACATTTCATAGCGCATTTTGCTAAAGTCATTAGTTTAATTCCAAATACGCTCAGTCAATTCAGAAGAGCAGTGTATTATGATAATAAATGATTGAAGGAATTTTAGTTTCGTCCTTTAAATATGCAGAAATTTGATCCGAACAAATGTAACATTGTAAAATTCCTTTCCAGAACGAAAAGTTATATTTGTTCACATCAAATTTCTGCACATTTAAGAACGAAACTAAAGTTCTTTCATTCATTTATAACCATAATACACTGCTATGTTAAAGTGACTGAGTATATTGGGAATTAAATTAACGGTTTTCCGAAAACACGTTATGAATTGTATTAAACCATTTTGTTTGAAATGTCTCAAAGAATAACTCCCTGAAATAAACGATGTTACTTTCGGCTCATTCTGTATAATTAAAAAGCATAAATATTCTTAATTAGTTACGAGTATAAAATTGGGGGAATAACCTTGAATGTGTCGTCTACAAATCACTCGTGAGTCCACCATTGTGGAGTAACAGTTAGCACAACTGACTGTGAAACGAGCGGGCTCAGATTCAAATCCTAATTGGGACAAGTTACCTGGTTGGGATACGGAAAACTTCCGAAAAATAAACTTAGGAATAACAGTTTCGGAAAAATAGTAAGAAATATAGAGGCTGCTAAGCTAAATTGTATTTATTTCTTCTAATAGATAGGCCTAAGTTTACCTACAGTTATAACTGCAAACATCTGCAAAAAGATGGGACGCTTTGTACTTCTGTAAGCATTTACAGAAAGATAGAGAGCTATGTAATTGTGCAAATATTTCCATTTCTTCTTATCCACCATCTTATTTGCTTCCTCAATATACGAAGTGCCCGTGGGGGACCCTGCAACCCCTATCGGGCGCGTCCCTTGAGTCCCGGATGGCAGATCTCACCAGACATGCCGGGATCGTCTGAGTAGGAAAGGTAATACTAGGAACCCACGGACCAACAAGGAGTCCAGCTCCTGGGGGCTAAAATATACTCGGACACCCTCTCTCCAGGGGACATAAGTATGGAGACCCTTTCTCGGGGTTAAGAGTGAAAACAAAGGGCAGATGAAGCTGTTAGGCGTAGAGATGCAGTTTACCTATGGGGGACGAATTATGTATTAATTTATTTCTGAAGTCAGGAGACGTGTGGCATAGATTTGTCCCTGAATGAGGAGACAATGGATTAAATCCCTCGCAATTTGTCACATACTTACTTACTTACTTACTTACTGGCTTTTAAAGAACCCGGAGGTTCATTGCCGCCCTCACATAAGCCCGCCATCGGTCCCTATCCTGAGCAAGATTAATTCATTCTCTATCATCATATCTCACCTCCCTCAAATCCATTTTAATATTATCTTCCCATCTACGTCTCGGCCTCCCTAAAGGTCTTTTTTCCCTCCGGTCTCCCAGCTAACACTCTATATGCATTTATGGATTCGCCCATACGTGCTACATGCCCCGCCCATCTCAAACGTCTGGATTTAATGTTCCTAATTATGTCAGGTGAAGAATACAATGCATGCAGCTCTTGCTTTGTGTAACTTTCTCCATTCTCCTGGAACCTCATCCCTCTTAGCCCCAAATATTTTCCTAAGAACCTAATTCTCAAACACCCTTAACCTATGTTCCTCTCTCAAAGTGAGAGTCCAAGTTTCACTACCATACAGAATACACCGGTAATATAACTGTTTTATAAATTCTAATTTTCAGATTTTTTGACATCAGACTAAATGACAAAAGTTTCTCAACCGAATAATAACACGCATTTCCCATATTTATTCTGCATTTAATTTCCTCCCGAGTGTCATTTATATTTGTTACTGTTGCTCCAAGATAGTTGAATTTTTCCACCTCTTCGAAGGATAAATCTCCAATTTTTATAGTTCCATTTCGTACGATATTCTGGTCACGAGACATAATCATATACTTTGTCTTTTCGGGATTTACTTCCAACCCTATCGCTTTACTTGCTTCAAGTAGAATTTCCGTGTTTTCCCTAATCGTTTGTGGATTTTTTTTACAGTAGTTGAATTTATAAACTCCGTCAATATAATCAGAACGCCTTTCTGGATTAAGTTTTTTTCTTGTAATTCTGCTCATATTTACTTGGTTACTTATTCGAATCTATAATAGAAGCAGTACGTTAGAATATAATGTTTGTTAAGATTAAACTCAATCGTGTTTTATTTTATTTTAACTTATTTCTGAAGTCAGGAGACGTGTGGCGTATATTTGTCCCTGAATTAGGAGACAATGGATTAAATCCCTTGCAATTTGTCACATATCTAAAAATAATTCTTTCAGTTATCATCTTCGCCTATCCTACTATCATCGGAGAGCACTTCGTACTCTCTCACATATGAGACGTTATGTTACAAACGAAATATCTGGAGACACTGAGCCATCAGGCAAGGAACAAATCGAAACAACGAATTGAAATCGGAAAACACAGGAATTCCCTGCAATGTTTCAGAGACTCTGATTGAATTGGTCGTTTCAATCTCTTGAAGTTAGACTACTGGCTACTGATCCAAATGAATACTGTTACGTCCAACACTGCAGACTGTACAGGGCGTTTGGTGGTTCTTAAATTATAACCGGTTGTTATAAATCGTCCCAATTATACTCGACGGTACTTTGCGTTATTCTTACGTTAACTGTCTTAAATGAAGGCTGCCGTGAACCAGTCTCCGCGGATCAGATAAGGAACAAACTGGCTACAAAGAGCATTAGTCGATGGTTTATTGGTCGATGCCAACAGATAAGCCCTCAAGATATTTTCTTTGCTCCAGCTAAGACCGTGATATTTATTTATGAATGTATAAATCACGGGCGTAATTCGTGATTCGTAGATTATGACCGTAAAGAAGTGGTGGGAAAATCTACTAATGAAACTCCTGCATTTATCATTGGCACGGGCCAATATGAAATATATATAGGAGTGGCCTGTAGCCCCCAGACAAAGAAGGAATGCTTCGACTTTGTCATTAACTGGAAGTGTTGACGACACGTTCCGCGGACTATCAGCCTACTAATGGGTTCAATAATTCTTACTTTCTTAATTGAATTGGGAATGAAGGACGTGAAATATCAACTGAGACGTATAAATAATGAAACTGAATTTATTTTAACGCAACAACAAAAGCTGTGTCCAGACTCAGTTCGTTTTATTCCAAACAAATTCCTTTAGATTCTATACAACAAACGAACCGTTAACCGAGGAATAGAAAATCTTGTCATGGTCCTGTTTCGGAACAGCTCGCAGACGGCTCTTCACAATTCGACGTCATCGAAACGTCTTTCTTCCTGCAAAGAATTTAGTTTTAGAAATAAGAAATATCTGCGGAGTTCGTTGAGAATGTGCAGAGAACACGAACATTTCACTTCGCTAGCCTTTCTATAATACATTATGCAACGAGCCGTAGTAATTAAGACGCGAGTATGTTTATGAAACGAACGCAAGCGAGTTTCATAATTTTCATACGAGCGTCTTAATTATCATTATAGTCAAGTTTTATACGACTTTTTATGCTCGACCATATTGATTTTTTCCGGCAATTACTAAAATGAATTTTCGGGAATGTGCTTTGTGAACGGCTGAAAGATGACGGTTAATTGATGTTAATTTCAGTGTTGTTTTTTCGACTGAGTTTAATATTGTTTAATCTCGCGCTAGTTGTCTTTCGATTGCATATCCGAGAATAATCGATACTTGCGCTTTCATATTGCTACAATGGTATTTTCTGATTGTTGGAACACCTGAACTTTAATGAATAGGTGTACTTTAATGAGGTCCATTAAAGGGCTGCTACCAGGTGTATAATTACTACATTTCGGCATGGTCGAGCATAAAAATTATTATATATTGCCCTATAGTAGTAGTTACAACAAGTGGATGAGATCTTTTCCGTCGGAGAAAACACGGTTTCTTCTCTTTAGACCAATATTTTGACTTCTTTGACGTTTGGTGTCAGAGTCGAGTTGACGTTTCATCCAATGAGAACAAACGTACACAAATCTTCCTCCCATTTAAATATGTATGGTTTACTTAAACATATTGAAATCACTGTTATAAAGTCAAAAAAACTATTTGCACTTTTCTACTTTACAACTATATTATTATTATTATTATTATTATTATTATTATTATTATTATTATTATTATTATTATTATTAATTGCATTATTATTATTATTATTATTATTATCATTATTATTATTATTATTATTATTATTATTATTATTATTATGACTCGGTTAAGAGAGACCTTTATATGATATTCTTATTGAATTTGATATTCCCAATAAACTAGTTCGATTAATTATTAAAATGTGTCTCAGTGAAAAGTACAGCAGAGTCCGTATAGGTCAGTTTCTGTCAGATGCATTTCCAATTCACTGTGGGCTAAAGCAAGGAGATGCATTGTCACCTCTACTTATTAACTTTGCTCTAGAGTATGCCATTAGGAAAGTCCAGGATAACAGACAGAGTTTGGAATTGAACGGGTTACAACAGCTGCTTGTATATGCGGATGACGTGAATATGTTAGGAGAAAATCCACAAACGCTTAGGGAAAACACGGGAATTTTACTGGAAGCAAGTAAAGAGATAGGTTTGGAAGTAAATCCTGAAAAGACAAAGTATATGATTATGTCTCGTGACGAGAATATTGTACGAAATGGAAATATAAAAATTAGAAATTTATCTTTCGAAGAGGTGGAGAAGTTCAAATATCTTGGAGCAACAGTAACAAATATAAATGATACTTGGGAGGAAATTAAACACAGAATAAATATGGGAAATGCCTGTTATTATTGGGTTGAGAAACTTTTATCATCCAGTCTGCTGCCAAAAAATATGAAAGTTAGAATTTATAAAACAGTTATATTACCGGTTGTTCTATATGACTGTGAAACGTGGACTCTCACTTTGAGAGAGGAACAGAGATTAAGGGCGTTTGAGTATAAGGTGCTTAGGAAAATATTTGGGGCTAAGAGGGATGAAGTTACAGGAGAATGGAGAAAGTTACACAACACAGAATTGCACGCATTGTATTCTTCACCTGACGTAATTAGGAACATTAAATCCAGACGTTTGAGATGGGCAGGGCATTTAGCACGAATGGGCGAATCCAGAAATGCATATGATGATAGAGAATGAATTAATCTTGCTCAGGATAGGGACCAATGGCGGGCTTATGTGAGGGCGGCAATGAACCTCCGGGTTCCTTAAAAGCCAGTAAGTATTATTATTTTTATTATTATTATTATTACTATTATTATTATTATTATTATTAATTCTTACTTTTGGACTCCATCCTGGTCTTGATTTACATTTCAAATCTTCTTGTTTTTCTTTGAAACAAGCAGGCCAGTGAAAAAAATGTTTGCCATCCGACGTAGCTCTGGTAGTAGCGCGTCTATAAAACACATTTTGGTACAGTGCATATGGTCCAATGCTAAAAAAAAAACACCCAGAGACATTTGGTACAGTATATTTGATACAATGCATATGGTCTAATAAAAAAGTCCAAAGACATTTGTTACAGTATATTTCGTATTTTGAAACATATATATATATATATATATATATATATATAGGTATATTATATTCAAATGCTTACATACTTATATATATACATATACATAATACATATAAGATACCTATGACATATCATATATCGACGGGCCAGTTAAGAAGGAAACTAACACAAAATTTAAAGTTTTGAGAAAACTGCATTTTAAAGTTCCATGTTTCTGTGAAAAATCGAATGAACACACTCTAATTTGAAATATTTTTTATATACAAATTTATTCAAATCATATTTAAGTAATAGAACTCCGGTAACTAAAATTCGCAATCAATTTATCAATATTCAACATGTAAAATTAGGCATGCAAAAGGAACTGTTTTAGAGTAAATTTTAGTTTTAACATAGGCTCTAGGCCTATATAAATGATAAAATAACAATACTCATTATGATGTAACATTCGCTTTTGTTTCAGTGAAAAAAAAATATTTCTAATATTTTATTTATGAATTTATTTATTTTTCGTTTGTGAAGCTCAATAAAACTGCAAATTTATAATTTGCGTTTGTTGCCGACTAACAATCAATTGGAAGCAATGAAACAATCAGCACACATATCACACACACACACAGATATATATATATATATATATATATATATATATATATATATATGTAAGAAAAGAACCACATTAAACCAAACCATTGAACCCAATATCCTGGACCTTTTAAAATTTAGATCATATAGATTGTACCAAATGTAACCATTGTACCAAATATCCTGGACCTTTTTCAATATTGGACTATATGGATTGTAGCAATGTTACTGGATTTTTCTGTTGTTACCAAATGTCAACAGATTTTTATTTCAGTAGGTTATTCCACAACATCTTTGGTTATTTAGCGTCTGAATGAGTGAAGATGATAATGCTGGTGAAATGAGTCTGGGGTCCAGCACCGAAAGTTATCCAATAATTGCTCATATTGGGTTTAGGGAAAACCCCGGAAAAAACCTCAACAAGGTAACTTGCCCCGACCGGGAATCGAACCCGGGCCATCTGCCAGACGTGCTAACCGTTACTCCACAGTATGGACATGTCAATAGACCATTACTGCTGTTGGACGATATAAACTGTACCAAATGTCCAATAGCGCATTTGTCTGCTGTTCTGGAGCTGTACTCGGGAATGAGTTCGATTCTCGTTTGGGTTGATTACCTGGTTTGGATTTTCAGAGGTTTTCACAATTCGTATGGCGAATGTCAGATAATCTATAGCGAATCCTCGGCCTCATCTCGCCAAATACCATCACGTCATCACCATTTCAATCGACGCTAAATAACCTAGTAACTGATACAGAGTCGTTAAATAATGAATTAAACAAACTGCACTTAGGAGAAAACATTGTCCATGAGTTTGTCGCATCAACATTAGGCCCTACAATATCTGATGCACTTTCCCTATTTTTACATACAATATAATGTTAGCTCTTTGATCCGATTTAATTTTGTGATAAATACAGTTAACACGGTCAATATTTTTGTTATAAACGAGACACATATATCATGGAAGTCAACGAATAGTTTATGTGTAATAGAATAGATAGGAAGGATTCTTGATATGAATAACATATTCAAGGAAAGTTGTATCATTTTTACATGTTAAAATGCGTAGGCCTATAATTATTTTTACTCAAAGAATTAATAGATTTTTTTTCTAAAAGCTATACAAAACTGAGATTTACTGAAAATCAATATTTTTCATGATGACGATAAGCTACGTAGCTGATCGAAGTGGTGAACCAAATGCTTTCGAGGTACTTACATGAAGTACCTACACGTAAAGAAATGTCACAAGCTATAAGCGGTAATTTAAACCCGCTATATTTTTTAACTAGAGAAGTTTCATATGATATTCTTATTGAATTTGGTATTCCCAAGAAACTAGTTCGATTAATTAAAATGTGTCTCAGTGAAACGTACAGAAGAGTTCGTATAGGTCAGTTTCTGTCAGATGCGTTTCCAATTCACTGTGGGCTAAAGCAAGGAGATGCACTATCACCTTCACTTTTTAACTTTGCTCTAGAGTATGCCATTAGGAAAGTCCAGGATAACAGACAGAGTTTGGAATTGAACGGGTTACATCAGCTGCTTGTCTATGCGGATGACGTGAATATGTTAGGAGAAAATCCCCAAACGATTAGGGAAAACACGGGAATTTTAGTGGAAGCAAGTAAAGAGATAGGTTTGGAAGTAAATCCTGAAAAGACAAAGTACTTATATGATTATGTCTCGTGACGAGAATATTGTACGAAATGGAAATATAAAAATTGGAAATTTATCTTTCGAAGAGGTGGAGAAGCTCACATATCTTGGAGCAACGGTAACAGATATAAATGACACTCGGGAGGAAATTAAACACAGAATAAATATGGGAAATGCCTGCTATTATTCCGTTGAGAAGCTTTTATCATCCAGTCTGCTGTCAAAAAATGTGAAAGTTAGAATTTATAAGACAGTTATATTACCGGTTGTTCTTTATGGTTGTGAAACTTGGACTCTCACTTTGAGAGAGGAACATAGGTTAAGGGTGTTTGAGAATAAGGTTCTCAGGAAAATATTTGGGGCTATGAGGGATGAAGTTACAGGAGAATGGAGAAAGTTACACAAGACAGAACTGCATGCATTGTATTCTTCACCTGACGTAATTAGGAACATTAAATCCAGACATTTGAGATGGGCAGGGCATGTAGCACGTATAGGCGAATCCAGAACTGCATATAGAGTGTTAGTTGGGAGGCCGGAGGGAAAAAGATCTTTGGGGAGGCCGAGAGGTAGATGGGAGGATAATATTAAAATGGATTTGAGGGAGGTGGGATATGATGATAGAGAATGGATTAATATTGCTCAGGATAGGGACCGATGGCGGGCTTATGTGAGGGCGGCAATGAACCTCCGGGTTCCTTAAACGCCAGTAAGTAAGTATATTTTTTAACTTCACGTTGGGGAAATGATTCCAAAGAAATGCTAGCGATTAGCTACGGTCTTAGTGCCCGCTGTAAGAATATTCATCCATCTCTACAAAATCTTAACTTCGCTAGACATTGATATAAAAATGCAAGCACCTGGCCCCTTACATAATTTTAAAGTATAATTTTACAGCTTGAATATAATTTATACATGGGTCATAGGTCAAATCCGGTTTCTCTCGTAAAACATCTATAAAACTGGAGGTGCAATGTACGAAGATACAACCTCGAGGCTTATGGCACGGAGCATTTCGAGGAGGCCAAACATTCGTACCAGAGTGTGAGTTTTATGGACGCTTTATTCCGTTCTCACCGGCACGCTCTATGGAGGGGAATAGAGCTGTGACGTATCGCATTACCTTTCTTATCCATATGTACATGTTTATGCACTTTTACAGAACAAAACACCATTTCACTTTACAAAAAGCTGCTTTTTTAAACATCAAGTCGTAATCTCGATTTTCGAGTTGGTTTATTCATAAACTTACATTTCCCAGGAGTGTGAGGTGCAGACGCGCAGGTCATTTACCTGATCTTATTGCATAGTGATGCCAAACCTTCCACCCTCACGTTCGTCAATAAAGCATACAAGCCATGTAATTCCCAGGGTTAAAAACTTGCAACACTTCTCAGTATTGTAACTGAACTGCTGATCAGCTATCAGACTGTGACTTTGGGAAGTGAAACGCTATATTTCTGCCGACATCCATACTAAAGAACAGACTCAAATATACTTAGTTTAATAGTTTATACAGGGTGTTTAAAAAATACGGGGCATAATTTCAGGTATGTATTTCCCACATGTAGACAATCAAAATAGTTCATTACAACATGTGTCCGGAAATGCTTCATTTCCGAGTTATGGCCTTCACAACATTGAAATTCACCGGAACGTTTTTCTTTCCGCAGGTCGTTGTCATTACAGAAGATGTTTAAAATGTCCACCTCCTGCTTGAATACAGGCATCACATCGACGTCTCATTGACCTGCGAACACGATCCCAAACTCCAGGAGTATTGCGTATGTCCTCAGAACATGTCACAATTCGAATCCAAAGGGATTCCAAATCAGGCACCGGAGACGAATAAACTGATGATTTTAAATGGCCCCACAAGTAGAAATCGAGAGGGTTCAGATCAGGTGAGCGTGGAGGCCAAGCAATTGGGCCACCTCTACCTATCCATCGATCAGGAAACCTTCGATCCAAGTACCGGCGAGCCGTACCTTCGCCTCGGAATGAACTGTCAGAATGCCCTCTTAATGTCTCCTTTGACGGCAACGACCTATGGAAAGAAAAACGTTCCGGTGAATTTCAATGTTGTGAAGGCCATAACTCGGAAATAAAGCATTTCCGGACACATGTTGTAATGAACTATTTTGATTGTCTACATGTGGGAAATACATACCTGAAATTATGCCCCGTATTTTTGAAACACCCTGTATACATGTTTAAGAACAATAAATATATAGCCAAAGTAAAAGTAAAAAAAAAAAAAAAACACATTTACAAAGACATTGTACACTTAGCGGCAAAAAGAATGGGCCGGCCGACAATTTCTAAGTTCCAGAGACATACACTGCGCATGCTCGTCTCGTCAACGCCGTAGTTCACTAGGTAACACATAATTAAACCATTTAAATTTGCTGTATTTTGTTTAAGAGGCTAAAATATGTAATAAAATCGAATGGCGAGTTGATTCTAGATACATCAGGGCCCTTGGAGAGTGAAATAATAATAAAATTGATAAATACAAAATCGACCGGAGCGAATATGAACAGGGAAACCGAACTGATACAAAGAGTTGCAGTAGCGTAAGTTGTTACGGCATTGGTGTATTGAACAGGTTTGCAGTAGTAGCTCAAGGTTCGAATCTCCCCCAATCTTCTTCTTCTTCTTCTTTTTTTTACAAATTTGCCATCATATGTGTCTCGCAAAGCTATAATTATGTGGCGATATATCTTAGATTATACCCAAACTCTAATAAATAATAAACTTCCCTCTCTCTTTCAAGCAATACTGCTATATGTTAATATAACGTTCTGTCTCGTCATTACGCTTGAAGATGGCACAGAAACAGTAACTCATTGCCCTGGTTCGCATAGGTTATTCTGCGTATGCTACTCTCCGACAGGACTTCGATTGGAGAAATGTCATTTTCTCCGACGAGGTAATTGTCTCCAATAGCAATGATAGTACTGTCCTAGTTTATTGTATGAATGACCACCGATACGCTTCGCGTGAGGGTCGCGTGTTGGGGTGGATGTCATACGATGGGGCAGGACTTCTGGAACGCATCCACGGTCTGTTTAAGGCAGAAGTCTACGAACACATTTTGGCAAATGTAATGATCCCTTCCGCCCGAAAATGATATCCAGAAGGAACACTTTTCTTCCAGCAGGATAATCATCCGATACACACCGCCAACCGGATTCAAAGATGGTTTACGAGGAGGCGTGATATCGACCCAGTCGATTGGCCTCCAAATTCACCAGATATGAATCCGATTCAAAATTTGTGGACAGCAGTCAAAAGGATTTTATTTTTTTTATTGGGTTATTTTATGACGCTGTATTAACATCTAGGTTATTTAGCGACTGAATGATATGAAGGTGATAATGCCGGTGAAATGAGTCCTGGGTCCAGCACCGAAAGTTACCCAGCATTTGCTCGTAATTGGTTGAGGGAAAACCCCGGAAAAAACCCCAACCAGGTAACTTGCCCCGACCGGGATTCGAACCCGGGCCACCTGGTTTCACAGACAGACGTGCTGACCGTTACTCCACAGGTGTGGACAGTCAAAAGGATCCTACGCTCTAATTGGACAGAACAACCACCCGTTCGGACACCTGAGGAATTGTGGGACAGAATTCTAGATGCAAGGGAGAAGATGGTCAAGAATTTAGACTTGTTCCATAATCTTGTGGACTCCATGCCGCGCAAAATGAGGGCAGATGTTGACGCAGGTGGTTTGTGGACGAAATGCTAGTCCCCACCACAGCCTTGTTTTGTTAATATATTAACAAATTGTTTGTTTTTGTTAATTTAATTATTTATTTGTGTTTGATATGCGTCCGGTTTTTTAGGATGTGAAACAAGTATTTTTGCTTATACAGGCCAGGTCTCACCTATTAATAGCCCACAGGTGATGGGCAATAATATTTTTACAAGGCAGGCATAACGAAGTTTGTTAACAAATGCAATTTCACATTTAAACTAATAAATGAAGTAAAAGTTAAAATAAAAAAAAAGTAATTTTACCGTACCAGGAGGCGAACTTACAACCTCTGGGACGGATGTCAGACTTCTTACCACTGGGCCACACACTGCTCGTAAGGTTTACCACATTATAGACGGATGACTTTCAATGAAGAGACGCCACAGCAATGCCTTGCAGTGCGTTACGTTTACACGAGTGAACCGCGCGATAGAACTTAGCATTTCTATCGCCCAAGAGTCGGCCCATTCTTTTTGCCGGTAAGTGTACATTAAAAAATTCATCAATATTATGGAACGAAATTAGAATTAACCAACCAGAGATCCATCATTTGAGAGGAGCTCTACTCAGTTATTTTTTAAATGTATTTGTAATTATGTGCATTTTAATGATATAATTTGTAAATGAAATCAAATGTCTAAACTTTGCGTTTTTTGTGCAATCTTGAAAATGAAACATCATCTCTTATTCGTGTACATACGTCTATATGTGAACGAACTGCAGTTGAAGAGTGAACAGACATTATTCAGCAGAACTTCAAAACTCATTTTGTTTTGGAGAAATAACAGCATTTCTTGCCTAAAATGTGGATGTGTTTGAATTTAAACTTCAAAATCAGAAATTAAGAATGAGATTCTTTGAAGCGCTGCATTTTGCAGAAGTTCAGAGTAACAGCTCAGTGTTCACTATTAGACTTATATCGCGTCTCTAAGCACTGAAAAAGCAATACGCGAGGCTACTGTAAATTGGATTTGTCTGTGATCCGGAATTGCAGACACATTTCCTATCTTAAGAAATCCATTAAGTTGAACACAACAATTCGTTGTGTAAATGATGGCCATAAGGATTTGTGTGATACTTCAAGAACTGCTGCTAGTTTATGGGTTATCAACGATGAAACAAACTTATTATGGTTTAGCTAATAACCCTCGTGATATTTCTGCTCAGCAGACATAGCTCATAATCTGCCTCTTACTACCCACAAATTACTCGTAACAGCGTTCGATAGAACTGTGTGTGTTACGATTTACTTTAAAACAGTATACGAAAAATTACTAAAATATTATTTAACTTTCTTTAAAGCTTTAATACTACTTTAGAAAATGACGCCGATGCAACACTTATTGTGTAATTTAACAATAATGACTTCTTTAATTTTTCGACCAACCGAGTGAGCAAAAATTAGAAACAGTATCGTAGGATAATCACAAAATCTCGCTATCGGGTTTCTGGAATACCATACCGGTCTACTCAGTGAATCAGAGAATGTCGGAATTTAACAGTATTCAAAAACAAACTTATTAAGCATTATTTTACTGCGTAGAGTGAGTGCAGGAAACTGAGTATAGACCTACTAACGTAGTGCAAATGTTTGATGATTCTTTCTTCTTTGTTCCTCTTGATATTTGTACAATCAGTTACTTATTTCTAGATATTTAGTCATTTCTTTAATCACTATTATATTAGGTAGTCAATATGTTTATTTATTTTATTTATTTATTTATTTATTTAATAATAACATATACATTATGATGATAGAGACTGGATTAATCTTGCTCAGGATAGGGACCAATGACGGGCTTATGTGAGGGCGGCAATGAACCTCTGGGTTCCTTAAAAGCCAGTAAGTAAGAAAATAAGTAAGTAATTAAGTAAGTAAGTAAGTAAGTAAGTAAATAAGTAAGTAAGTATAACATATACTTAAAAACGTTACATTAAAATACCCCGAAAGAGCAAAGCTCGTAATAACATAGTTACATAGATATACATACTTCATAGACAAAATACTTAAGAAAAAAGGTCACATAATAATACTAGTAATAACTGAGTGAAAAAGAGACGATATTGAGATTGGTGATGGATTAATATTAACTTATTATTAGTAGTATAATTAGCACAGGTTATGTTAATATAGTAATTAAGATAAGATAGAAAAAATATACTTAGGATAGAAATAAACTTGTTTTACAATACATGGTACATAATATAAATACAGGGAAGTCTGTCATATAAATTTTTAAAATCTGGATCTGAAAATTTCATTGCTTAAAGTAGTCAGTTCTGGATGAAATTTTATTATCGAATTATATAGACGTGGACCATAATTTGTACTGTGTAGTAAAGCAGCAGATGTGAAACATTTAGGTACAGCTAATTTAAGAATTTCATTTCGTCTTGTATTATGATCATGTGGCTGAGCTATAAAATTCATTCTATTTTTATGATAGAATTTCATTAAAGGGTATTTATAAATTTGGTCAATTCTAAAAACATTCAATTCGGAATGGATCAAATTTGTTAGATAATCCAGTCGCCTTTTCAAACAAATTTTGATTATACGTTTTTGCAACATAATTAGAGGAAGAAGAGCATTTATTTTATTTATTTATTTATTTATTTATTATTTTGCTAACAATTATAACATAACATAAATTATATATATAGAAAAAACTTTAGCTCGCTCCTGAAAGAGGAGAACTCGTGCTCAGAGGCGGATTCCTGAATTGAAATTAATAAGTATATAATACAATTTGTCTTATGTCTACTATGCAATTATAGTATATAAATTTAAATTTACAATTTTTCAATTTTTATAAAATCCACACATAACTTTTTGCATTAGTACTTTTTGTATGGCGGTCGATGGCATTTAATTATGCTTAAATGGACAGGCTCATGTCAGTAGATTTACTGGCATGTAAAAGAACTCCTGCGGGACAAAATCCCAGCACACCGGCGACGCTGATATAACCTCGGCAGTTGCGAACGTCCAAACGGGAATCGAACCGAGCGCAACTCCGGAACAGCAGGTAAACGCGCTACCACCTGAGCTACGCCCTTGATATTGGTTCGGAACCTCTTTATTACAAGTACATGTATTGTGGATGCATTTATTCCTGCATTTTGAGAGCCAACTTTTTGTTAATGTTGGAGAAGAAATAATACGAGAAAGAAGAACTGATCTGTGAGACTAAAACTGAGCAAAGAGGCAGACTATTTCCAGGATTGAATTCCTTGTCGATTATCTTTTTTTTTTTTTCTGTCTCTCCCTTCCTCTTTCACGTTACGCTTGTTCAGGCGTCAACCAAGTCAAACAAAAAAAAAATCCGTGATCAGGCAATGGTTTCAGTCACGAAACTTTGCTTGCAATTATCAAGTTAGTGTGAAATGTGACGTCGAACGAGCTCGAGGCGCCAGCCTTCCACTCCGAATCGAAATGATGCTCATTCAGATTTTATATATAATTCATAAGCCTCCTGCCTTTTCTTTTGACCTCAATGGGAACAATCTATGTAAATCTTACCCTGTATAATGAATACGGTGGAATATCTGAAATTCCCACATTGTGAATGCTGCCGCCGGAACAGGGGTAAAGTTCCCAGGGGAAGCGACAGCAGATTAACTCAATGACCGTAGGTTAAATCCAGGCACAGACTAGGGAATAGGGAGATTTATTACGACATATTCCCTTAATTTTCCGAATTCAATTCCTATTAGGAGCTTTTCATATCCTTAAAGAAGATCGTTCAGCTTAAATATGTTGTAACATGATGACGTAATTTAAAATGTTAACTTACTTCAATATTGCTTCAACAAAAGTATGGCACAACATATTCACTCCGTTCAAGATTTCATTAGTAAGCGGTTGAAAGCAAAAATTACCAAACCAAGAATCTACCATAGGGTTCGGTTCTTGGACTTCTACTTTATACATTACCGTGTAATATATAAACAACATATCACAATCAATCAATTGGTCAATGAATGAATGATTGATTGATTGATCGATTGATGGAATCAATCAATCAATCAATTTTTATTTAACCAGAAACTCAAAGAGTGTATTGAGAGTCAAAATACAGGTACACAATAAATACAGTTAAATTGGTAGACTAAAAATGTAAAGTTTAAAGGCAATTTCAGCAGAAACATAAAAACATCACTGAATATTATAAAATTGATTATTTAGAATATAGGTTATAATTTGACATATTTACCTGTTACTGATATATCTGAAAATATTCAACATTTTAATGGAGCCTTAAGAACCATCAACCAGGTTTTCACAACCACGAAAACCCAAAAACATACCAGGTTAAAAGCATATAAAGTTCTAGCAAGACCTGTCCTCATGTATGATAGTGAGGCCTGGACTGTCCGAAACTCAGATGTTCAACGCCTAACAACTGCGGAAATGAGATTTCTAAGGAGGACTGCCGGCTACAGCTACAAAAGGAATGAACTAATTACAAAAGAATTGGAAATTACACCTATTTATGAACATCTCAACCACTATAGACAAAAATGGCTTACCCATATCAATAGAATGGACCGTTCCAGACTCCCAAGACAAATTCTCCGCTATATACCACATGGAAGACGAACTTTGGGACGCCCCTTGAAAAGATGGACGGAGACCGTAACAGGCCACTAGGCCTAATACCTGCAAGGACGATGATGATGATTATTTAGAAGCCAATTGTAAATCGATTAAACAAATAGATTGGGCCTTTGCACGTAGTTCATTCAACAACTCAGTAGCAATCGTTTTGAACTATTTTTGGATTTAGTCAATCTAGCATTTGATACTAATAAGGAATAGTTATATCTTGTAGAATAACCATGAAGTTTGGATTTACTTATATGTTTGCAAAAGTTATATTTGATCTGAATTAACCAATTAAATCTATTATAAATGTAAGTATGTACGGTAAGTACGCCTTCAATAAAGCACAAAAGCTTACACTGGGCTTCTAAGTGTGATCCACTCATAATACGTATAGCCGTCTTTCGCAATTTAAGAATTCTACAACTACAATTTCCTAAAATATGAATATTATAACCATTATGCTATTAAAAATGTAGGTATCTATTGTACCTTTGCACCTACACCGGCACTAAATGAAGCAATAAATGAAGTTAGCAATCAATTATTTTACAAACAAAAGAAATTTGACCAAAAACTGAACTCAGAGAAATCACATGCAATAATATTATTATAAAAAGACATCACCGACGGTGCATACCTCCTATTAAAATAAAAGAAAAAAATATCTCATACAGAGTTACAGTGACAAATCTGGAAATTCATAATGGGTAGAAGTTTAAGTTGAAATATGAAAATCACACATATGTAAAGCACTCACAAAAATTCACACATTAAAAGAACGCGAAATTTCCTTCCGTTGGCACTTGAGAATAATCTAGTACAGGCCTGCACAAGGTTTGCGCTCTCCGAGCCGGCTCACAACTCATGAGCGGAATGCAGATATTAGCTGCGCTCTGTATAAGGGTGGACTGGAAGAAGGGGTGGATCTCGTACAAAATATACACAAAAGGAAGTATTATTACGAGTGCTTATGAAATGAATTCCCGTTCAGTGTTTGCAAAACTATCTTGGACTATTATTAATTAATAAAGAAATATTTATTTTACAGAAGTAATAGAAATTCTATAGCTACTTAAATGTACAATATCATTTTGTTATATTTTTATTTATCAGTACATCAAAACGAGGTTTTATGCTGTTGGTAGTTCAAAGGAACAGTAGCCTACTGATCATAATGAAACATCAGTTACAGATGTTCGATGTCTGCCTTTATTAAAGTTGATTATAGAAAACAGTTGCTCACAAATATAAATGTTGAGCAAAACATAGCAATCATTTTCACAGCCAGCCTGTGTAGTCGTCGATATTACTGCTAATGTTTAGTAGATCTGACCGTTTCTCACCTTCACTTTATACCGTTTAATTTGAATGTGAAAATGTGTGGTGCGTAAGGAAACCCATCGTTGTGAAAGAAAAAGCTTGTCTCAATTTATTTAAACAGTACTCTATTTGTTTTCAATTTTTCTTTACTATCAATACTTACACATTTGAAGTTATCATATTAGTTGTCAGGTTTACCAAACTCTGCGTCCAGTTTTTTTTTTTTTTGGCTAGTAAGTTATACCTATTCTAACAAAATAAGCGACCCTTCGAGTTTTGGGTAATTCGACCCTGATGATGGAACCTGATATGTCGGAAACAGTAAATCCCAAGACACGGTGGGTGATGACTCGCGTTATCCACTCTATACTCTCTAACCACCGTGAAATTGATGTTTGGCTTTGCATCCTATCACATGTTTGTCTTCGAGTAACTTTCATAGCTTTTCTTGTACAGCCAGTTAACTATATTTTACGACATATAAAAACTTCAGGTTCGTAATTGTAGCAGCTGCTATATTATTGTTATTAAATTTTCATGAGATAATTTAAACTTCGTCAGAAAATGCAGGCACACCAAACTTCTGATCTATAACTTCACTTAAACCAATTAAAGACAATTACTCAATACACTTCTTGTCCTTTTCATTTTTCAACATGAGGGAGGGGACTTCCTTTCCCTTTGTAACTATTATGGTACGCAAGAGAAGAAAGTTTCAGAATAATTCGTTCCGATAAGTGAGTAAAATCGGCAACTAATCCATTATAACTCCTGCTTTAAACTTACTCGTGGGGGGAGAGTAGTCAATAATATCGTGTTTGAAACAGTTTAACAGAGAAGGAATTTTTCTGTACAAAAGAAGAGGTAGAAAATCTATCGGCGGTTGAATTGGTAGTCAAGGGCATCGGAGAAGCTTTCCGGATACAAGCCGGGGTTGATTTTTATTGAATTCCCATTTGCTCCCCGTTTCATGTTCATGAGGTAAGGCATGTACCCACCTCCAGCAGATTCTCTTCTCCGTCTGCAGGCAGTTTAGCTGATCTCTGTTCCATTCACATTTATTTTTTATTCTCTTCTCCACTTCTTTCCCATATTTTCGTCGTCTTCGTCTCCGGCCTTATTTCTGCGTCGGAGTCGAATTGACGTGGAAATGGGGTTGTTCCCTCACCCCCGCTGCTGACCGTACAGGAACGAATGGACCAATAATTTCTACGGTCCGTGACGTTAAGAGACTGGGTCCAATCCAATTAGGCCGGGGTCATAGGTAGCCCTATAACCCCGCTCCTTAGTTGTCTTTCTATACTTGTACACCGCCGCCGTCGTTTGTTTTAGGCGTCAGTCGCACTCTCCCGTTCACACAGTTCGCCCTCTGTCGTCTGTCCTTACTCCAAGGCAAGCTTTATTAGCGTTGTTAGCATCGACGTGCAACCAGCAGTAATTGGGACGACCGGGCCGGCCGTGATATTCATAGTGCGGCTAACAACGGAGAGGGTCGGACAATTAGCAATGAAGTGAGGCAGTTGCAATGTCTAACATAATTACTACTTTCTGTTCTTCATTAGACTAGGTATTTACTTCACATTGTTTCTTTGTGTCTTTTCTTGTCTTATTATATTTTCATTCTGTTTATCTGCATTACTTCGTTTCTCCATTATTTCTTCATTTATATATGTATTTCCTTCTTCTTCTTCTTCTTCTTCTTCTTCTTCACTTCCTGGTTTAGGTAAAATGCCTGTTTCGTCTTCACATTCAAAGTTGTTACCATTTCTTCGTAGGTCATCCAGGTTCTCTTCTTCCATATGGTTCATACTGTAATCCATCTTCTTTCACTTCATCTATGTCTTCTCTCCAGCTCTTTAGATATTGGTCTATCCTTGCTCCTTTTTTCTCTCTCTTTCTTTATTTTTTCTTTATTTTATCTCTTTATTTATTTATTTATTCCTGTCTTTCCCTCTTTCGTTCTTTCTTCCTTTCTTTTTTCCGTCTCTTTCTTTCTTTCATTATTTCTTCTCTTATTTCATTCTCTCTATTTATTTCAACCTCTCTATCTTTCTTTCTTCCTCTCTTTCTTTTCTGTTTCTGTTTTCTCTCTTTCTTTCTTTTTTATTCTTCAGTACACCCTTAATTACTTTCGTTTATTCTTCATTTATTTCGCTATTTATTTCTTTGAGAAGGGCAGGGCATGTAGCACGTATGGGCGAATCCAGAAATGCATATAGAATGTTAGTTGGGAGGCCGGAGGGAAAAATACCTTTGGGGAGGCCGAGACGTAGACGGGAGGATAATATTAAAATGGATTTGAGGGAGGTGGGATATGATGATAGAGACTGGATTAATCTCGCTCAGGATAGGGACCGATGGCAGGCTTATGTGAGGGCGGCAATGAACCTCCGGGTTCCTTAAAAGCCAGCAAGTATTTATTTATTTTTTCCTGTCTTTCCCTCTTTCGTTCTTTCTTCATTTCTTTTTTTCTGTCTCTTCCTGTCTTTCCTTATTTCTTCTCTTATTTCCTTCTCTTTATTTATTTCAACCTCTCTATCTTTCTTTCTTTCCTTCCTTCTTTCTTTCTTTGTTTCTTTCTCTCTTTATTTATCTGTTTCTTCCTCTCTATCTCTCTTCCTCTTTCTTTCTTTCTTGCATTCTTTCTTCCTCTCTTTCTTCCCTGTATCTTTTTTCTCTCTTTCTTTCTTTCTATATTCATTTTCTTTCTTTTTTATTCTTCAGTACTCCCTTAATTACTTTCGTTTATTCTTCATTTATTTCTATATTTATTTATTTATTTATTTATTTATTTATTTATTTATTTCTTCCTGTATTTCCCTCTTTCGTTCCTTCTTCCTTTCTTTTTTCTGTCTCTTTCTTTCCTTATTTCTGCTCTTATTTCCTTCTCTTTATTTATTTCAACCTTTCTATATTTCTTTCTTTCCTTCCTTCTTTCTTTCTTTGTTTCTTTCTCTCTTTATTTATTTATTTATTTATTTCTTCCTCTCTTTCTCTCTTCCTGTTTCTTTCTTTCTTCCTCTCTTTCTTCCCTGTTTCTTTTTTCTCTCTTTCTTTCTTTCTATATTCATTTTTTCTTTTTTATTCTTCAGCACTTCTTTAATTACTTTCGTTTATTCTTAATTTATTTCGCTATTTATTTCTTCTGCCTTTCATTCTTCAGTACTATTTCCTTCTATAAATCATTTCCTTTATTTTTCAGTCTCTTCTTCATTTGTTCTCCTACTCTTCAGTTCTTTCTTAACTTTTTTTTTATTTCTTTGATTATTCGAATTCTTCCTCCTTATCTTTCCTTTATTCTTCCTTCCTTTCATTCTATAATTCGTCCATATTTTCCTCCTTTTGTTTACTCTCCAATTCTTCTTACATTTCTTTTTTCTTCCTTTCATTTTACTCGGATTCGTTGAAATAAAGAACGACTATCCGTCATCATTATCACATGATATGCTTTCAGATCTCCCTAGAATATGTAATACGTCGGCTGTCCTTCAAAATCGTTCTCTGTCTGATTATGAAACCTCAAAGCTGTCAAGGAAACTTCTATTAGTCTGCTATTTAAGACGCTGCACGAACTGGTAGTTATTAGCATCAATGGAATTAATAACAGCAAGATTTGACGAGATGAGGCCGAATTTCTCATCGGATTACCTGAAATTCGCCTTACAGTTGGGGAAAACCTCGGAAGAAACCAATCTGATAACCAACAGAAGCGGGAATAGAACCTACGTCTTACAGTTGGAGAAAACCTCGGAAAAAATCCAACCCGGTAACCAACCCAAGCGGAAATACAACCTACGCCTGAGAGCAACTCCGAATCAGCAGGAACTCGCGCCTACAGCCTGCTGAGGCATGCCGATGTAAGAAGTGTTAAGTGCAGACTCTGAGAGAGATTTTATCAAGATGTTTTTGGTTCTTTCATAATTCCACAAATTCTTCATCACGCCTTGCTAGTCTGCAATGTAACATATGCTTCGACTCTCAACACTTCAGCAGGTGTATCATATCTGACCAGTCACTGGAATAGTAACGAGATTAGGAGCGGAAAAAAATGGGGTCTGGGGTTTGTACTGAGACCTCAACATAGACAAACAGTGCTTCTGACTAAAGCCTGGTTCAGACGGTGCTAGTTTCTGTGATGGATTCCAAGGTGGCAGCGCTGATGGCTGCCCTGCGTGGTCACTTGCTGGCTCCCGTGTTGGCTACGGTGATGGTACTTGTTCACACGGAGCTGGCTCTTTTCACAGTTCAAATTGGAAAATCATCTGCTGCTTCATCTATTGCCAACACTCATGGTCAAAAAGAAACTAAACCGTGAGTGGAAAACAACTAAAGTCCTATATTAACAGTAGTAAATGTAATAATAAAGTAATTAAGCCATAAGTGCAAAACAGCTAAAGTCCGATATTTAATTGTTGTTTCTTAGAAACTAGACAATATAGGAAAAAACAGGTTTAGTTGGAAAACAACGAACATGGCGAAATGGTTTCAGTGGTGATATTATATGATCATCTTTGGATCCAGCCTACAGATCATCACGAAAAATAGCAAGGAACCTACCCTCGAAATCCAGCAAGCTAGCCATCCACGGAACCACCAGAGCGCATTACTTCCGGCAAGTGAGCACGCAGGCTACCCATCAGCGCAGCCACCTTGGAATCCATCACAGAAACACGCACCGTCTGAACCGGGCTTAAGAATTAGACATGAGTACTCTTTGTGGATATGATGGCTGTAACCAAGGTTTTTACTTTCTTTGCTATTTAAGCCCTTCATTCCTACACAGCAATTTACTATTTTGTTATCGAACAACACTGGTGATTTCGGTGTAAAGATGTAATAACGGGTTTGTAATATCTGAACACTTGTCTTGAAAAACGTATATTGTGATTACAGGTCATGTGAAACGAACCCGAGACCTCGCTATTACGCGGCTACTGTTGTTACATCACCTGCACGACGTCACTAGGTCTAGCAGTGTCTCAACTACTTTTTATCCTTTCCTCACGATTTGTCGTTGTTCAGCGATATGAAATCACAAAGAAGAGGGTCGATTTCACACTTGATGTATCTGGATCGTTGGGTTCCGATGGCGCGTTATTTCTTTCTTAAGAGGTCCAAATCAGATTAGTATGTGCTTCCCTTATCCACACGAACAATGAAATTGGAAGACACGAAGAACAATAACACTGTGTGATATATAAACACTTCCCCACGGCATTAACGAAAGTGGCTTTGGTTTCTTCATGATAGGACTCAATCTGTCAAACAAGGCCCTCCAAGTGTAGAACAGCACCAGTGTGCTTCGGAGTAATTGATTACGTCTTCCTCACAATCGTGAGAAGAAGAGCTAGGAAGAAAATCTTATAAATGTAGGTCAGAGCTGATAGTAGCGCCCAGCATAGGGTGTTTCTCAGATAAATTCGAGTTGGAATGCTTCATAAATAACAGCTACCTTTGATAGGCACATCGTACAGAGTGTTCCTCAAATAAATCCATGCTTGAAAGCCTTACAAATAACAGTTACATATGATAGGTTGAGAACAAAGAGACTTTTAAAAATAATTTCTTTCCCGAAAGCTTAGAATTAATAAATGAGGATCATTTAGAGCAGCGGTGGCGAAAATGTAATCGTGCGCCGAGCCACTGTGTAACCTGCAACGTGCATAGCACCTTTGGAGGGAGGCGGACACCCGAAGGGGAAGTGAAGCAACTGTCTGACTTATTAACGGATTTTCATTTTCCTTATGTCAAGCACTTAAATATAATTTTATACAGTACAAGACTGCAAACTAATGTTTAGTACGTGTAACGAAGAAAGAAATGAACAATAAATGAACAGTATCACAATCTAAAATTAACTGTCTTCAGAATGTCTCTGCAACAAAGTTTCAAAATCAGGAATTATGTCACTTACTGCCAGTCGTAGTTGATCACGAAGGTATTTGTCTGTCAGTCGTGATCTAAATTTGGCTTTTACTATTTTAATTGTTGAAAATAATTTTTCACAAACGTAAGTTGTAGCGAACATGGCTTCAACAGAGCAAGCGAAAGAACGAAGCTTCGGATATTTATTTTTTGGAAAAGATTTGAAAGTTCAACATTTGTCAAGTCCTTACATCTAGCTTTCGTTTGATATCATATTGTAAATCAGTGAGTTCAAATTGATGAGCTAACCGTATTATTCGTACATCAGCTGAAAAAGGGTCGACGCATATAGATGATTATGATGATGATGATGATGATTACAATAACACTACCTTTTAATGTTTCATGAGTAACATGTAGTATAATGCCGTTTTATGTTATACAACCGTTTTCCTCATAATACTTGTGAACAAATCATACATTTAATATTCTCATCATATTGACAGCAGAAAAATGCGTCCTCCCATCCTACTTGGAACTTTCGTACATGGTTTCGAGAGAGACATATGCCACTCGCAGGCCAGAGATAAATACAAATGGAACGGAGTTTGACTCCAGTGAGTGAGAGGGTGGGGGTTGGCGGAGGTTAGAAGCAAGCGAAATGCACAGCTATCACTGCGAACCACAATGTCTCGCGAGTCACGTTCTCGCCACGGTTGATTTAGAGGCAACACTTTGATATAGATATCTTAACGGATACAATTAAATGAAAAGAGAAAGGGCTTAATCCTTGCCAGAAGTAGCTTCCCTAAGAAAGCTAGTTCTGTGCATGCAGGAGGCCCTTGCCGTAATGGGATCCTGTGGGCTTATCTTAATCCTAATGGAAGTGTACTGGTCCAATTCAGCGAAGATTCGGAGTGTGTGGAGAAGGCTACAAAAATATAAACATCATGTTTATAAAAATATAGGAAGAAAACATGTACAGTACCAGGGAAAAATAATGGGCCGAATCTTGATGGCAGTCCTCCTGTATATCAAAAACACGTTTCGCAAGACTGTCCCCAAGTAGCATATATAGCATACGGGCGCTCTTGTTTACTGCACATGCGCAGTGCGTTGTATCTGGGACTGTAATGTTAGGCGGCCCATTTCCTTTTTTCTAGAACTGTACATATAGACTAGTGACTGTTGTACAACCATCCTATTAGACTGTTACTTTTTATATATCATCACTGTAGTTCTATTATCCAAATTGTCTAACACGTATGTAATGCAGGTGAAAATACAAATGGGATTGTACGTGTGAGTGTAACAGAATTAACATGAATAATCTGTTCCGGCGCCATATTGTTCGGATCGTCTCTTCTTCGGCCTAACCAAATTTATCTATCTCGAGGTTGGTATTTTAAGACTACTTAAGCGGTTCTGATTTCCATAATCTTCTCTATTATTATGTTGTACCAGTTTTCCTGTTTTAGTTTTTGTTTTTTTTATTACTTCATTCTCTTCTTCTATTTCTAATAATTCTTGTCGGATATCAGTACTTTTTTTCTTGTCAAGTTTAGAAGCTTCAAATACTTGGGGTGTACTATAAGCAGTAACATGATCTGCTGCTAGTTAGTCAAAAAGAGGGTAGCAATGACAAAGGAAACATTCTGCTGACCTCTGGAAAAAGAACTAAGGAAGAGAGTAGTGAAGTGCTTTGTGTGGAGTGTGGCATTGTATGGGTACAAACACAGGCATTACGACGAAGTGAAGAAAAGTGAATAGAAGCATTTGAAATGTGGATATAGAGAAGAATGGTGCGTGTGAAATGAACAGACAGAATAAGAAATGAAACTGTGTTGGAAAGAGTGGATGAAAGAAGAATAATGCTGAAACTGATCAGGAAGAGAAACATAAATTAGCTGATCATGTGCGCTGTGCCTCCTTTCTAGAACTTCTAAAGTATATATGCGACAAAAATTTTTTCTAAGATTGTACATGTTTTTCATAACATCTATTAAGTAGGCCTATAGTGATAAATGTATGTGTTTTTTTTTAAGTATACGTGCGACAAAGCTTTTTTCTAAAAGTGTACATACTTTTAGCAACATCTATTTAGTAGGCTACAAGGTTGGTAAAAAGTTGCTTTCGCCAAAGATTTCCTTACATTTATCCGTAGAGCTACAGCCCGCAAGGGTCAAGATCGACCAGCCGGCTGCTGGCCTCACGCCCACATACCGAAGCAGAGGTGGACGATCATCCAACCAGAATGGAGGTATCGTGTAGTTAGCACGATGAGCCCCCCCCCCCCCAGCCGTTGTAGCTGGTTTGCGCAACCGGATTTCGCTACCTATCGTAGCTCCCCAAGTGCATCATGATGCTCCTTACATTTAATTACATTCAATTTACATTTGACTACACATTACTTTAGGGCCTACAGATTCTGTTCAAAATAGAGGCGCTGTTTTTCGATACACAATTCACAATGTTTAGACACTGATTTTCAGATCGCAGAACATAGCTCACCTTGTTCTGTGGTTAATTCGCAAGAAACTAGCAGTTATTGCATAGAGATGCAACCCAAGACAATAAAATGAAACAACAACAATAACAAGACATGACATAGGGAAAACATGATTGTCAACTCACCAATTATTATACCAGAATTCGTTTATCTAAGTTATGACATTTGTATGTGTACAAGTATGAAACCTAGGAACAAATAGGCCTATTGGGGAAAGCGACTTTTGACCCTCCTTGTATAGTGATAAATGCCTCTGTTTTTTTTAATATTCCGTAGTAGGCCTATCTTCATTCTTTGTTAAATATTTTTAACTAGTTTATAATAAATTATATGCTTCTAAATTTTGTTCCCTTCATTTTTCTAACACAGTGGATTCCGCGTAATAATAGGTCCTGCAGTTAGTAGGACCAGCTGCGTATTAGAACCAAGGTTAGAGGGACAAATGCCGTAAACATATATATATATATATATAATTTGAACTGAAAATGGAAATTACAGGAAAACGGCTGAACGGATTTTAATAAGTAACCTCTCATTTTGAAGCTTGGAACCCAAAGTCTTTCAGAAAAATAGTAACTTCCGGTGAAGCGTTAGTTTTACTACATAATTTTCCTATTTTCCAAAATCCATCTTTCGTAAATTTTGAGAACCAATTGGATATCAGTATAAAACAAAACACACACTACAATAAACAATAGGATATTACACGAAGGTCATGATCTGCAGGATTGCTGACATATTTAGAGCTCAAATTCAATTGGTTATTAAAAACTTCAAGACTTACTAAAAATAATTTACAGGTCTGATTCTGCGGTGTGTAATTTTCTGTGGTGTATTTCACAAAATTTGACGTGGTTTGATGACATTATTATCATTAGAAATGAAATATTATTATAGTTAATGCCATGATGACTACTTTTCATTAATATTATGCTATGAAACTGAAACGTTTTGGGGTTATAGAATACAGAATATCTTAAATTAGCTCTTCATTTCTATAATTTACTGAGTGGCGGCTATGTAGTATATAATTACAAAACTTACGTAAGATAATAATATTGTAATTAAAAATCAAATATTTTTATACTTATTAATCAAGTGAGGTTGGGTCTTTTTCATATATTTAATGGCGGTGTGTTGTAGATATTTATATGCGTCATTCTCTTCAGTATTGGCTCGAGAGAGCGCAAAAATTACAGTTCCTAAGAAAAGACCAAAAAGTATTACTTACTGATAAAATAAGAGGCCTACAAAATGTTGTAGTTTCCCGATCATTTCAGCAAGATCTCTTAACAGGATAAAATGATTTTACCCTCTACATTTCAAGCCCTACATGCAGCAGCTATAAGAAGATCCTATGCTATTGTTCGAAAGCATAGCAAACCTGACATTTCTTTAAGTTTCACCTAGAATCCACAATGACCTGAAATAGCTATTGCTTTACTCCCACATGAAAAACCCACTGATCGTCCTGACATTGTTACTTGCGTTTTCGCGTTGAAGCTCAAAAACTGAAGGGGGATAAGTTCAAGAGAAAGTATTTGGCATAAAAAAACATTCAGAGGGAGTAAAATATCTTTCAAAATGTTTGGTATTCTTCATTGAAAATAAATCTGAAAAAGTTTTATTTGAACGTCTAGTGAACTTAGTTTGCAGCATTTGCTGCATAAGCCACTAGTATGTATGTAATTCCGGTTAAGGGGACCAGCCGCTTTATTGGATTACATCGCCTGGTCCCAACGTGATTCTGTTAATATATATATTAAAGAGTGAAAGCTCTGTTAAGGCAACTTCTTCCTCTTCTAAACCCTGTTTGCTCGTCTAGGAGTATTGTCTCGGTTATGTTTTATTATTCCTTAATAACATCATAACATATTTTTGATCAAGTGGCTGATTATGATCAAAATACAGACTAGTGACAATCCTTTATTGTTTTCCGTAAAGCTTCCAAATGCATTCTTCTGCAGCGTCACAATGCTGGTTGGTGTAGTGGGGCAGTGGAAACATATGTCAGCGTAAGAGAATTACTTTTGCGCACATTCATTTAATTCCCTGGGCAATTGCACCACACAACCTGCCTTGGCAGTTTCTCACTGAAGTATTTTCATCTACGGAGATTTCATGTCCGTTCAGACAATAAAATTCTGCGTAAAACTGTAATGGAATACGTGAAGCTGAGGGATCAGTTGTGCACGAGAGGAGATCGAACAGAGAGCAGACAACTGGCGCCTCTCCCAGACACGCATGTATCACACCCATTACGTGGATTAAATGATTGACGTATTAATTTTTCTGGTTATTTCAACGCCATATGGGCCTCAAAACTACAATACAAAAGTATTGATCTGTCTGTTTTCCTTGTCATATTTGGAATGGGAGAATTATATCCACCAACATCAATTTTTCCTTCCACACTCTCCCACAAGCCAATTGTTTTCGCACGAAGTAAAGCATTTCCGATACTGTAAATAATCGATGTCTATACATTCATGTGTTTCCCGCATCTATCCTAAAGAGAAGATATTTCTTTACATATCTCTGCCAGTGTGTTGAGCAGCTGGTAGAATTCTTATTTTTCAGATTTGCTATTTAACGAATCAGAATCAATTGTTGTTTTACTGTATATAGAGTGTAGGCCTATAGCCTATCTCTGGTCGTTATGCGCCGAAAGTGGTGCCTGCAAGATGGCGCTCCTGGTCACATTAATCTGAGAGTTCGTCGTCATTTGAATCGCAGTTTTCCGCAAAAATGGATTGGTCGAGGGGGATCTACTGAATAGTCGCAAGATTTAAATGCAATGAATTTTTATATCTGAGGACATTTGAAGTCCACAGTTTATGAAATTCCTGTACCTAATGTTGGCCTTAGTAAAGAGCGTATCTTAAATTATTTTCAACAAATACGAAACACTCCAGGCGTTTTCAATAGAGTATGCCAAAGCACGGAACGTAGGCTTAGGGAATGCATCGATACAGAAGGAGGCCAATTTGAGCAATTTTTTAAATAAGTTTTTTTTATTAAAATGTAATAAGTTGCTTACTATCATTTGTACTATGAGCTTGTTTGCTAGCAAGAAAGTAGCGTAATTCTGAAACAAAGCATGTTCAATAGCAGTACCATGTTTATATGACAGTTTTCCGATGTTTTGTTCTCAGGAATACGTCTGCAATAGTACATTATGCAACGAGCCTATAATGGTAGTAATTAAGACGCGAGTATGTTTGTTTACGAAACGAGCGCAAGCGAGTTTCATAATTTTCATACGAGCGTCTTAATTACCATTATAGGCAAGTTTCATACGACTTTTTATTCTCGACCATATTTCTAATTTGAAATTATTCATAAGTATTCATGTTATGGTTATGTAAGTGAGGAGCGGAACTGACCTGAATTGTGAGATGTGCGCAGACGCGAAAGTATTGATTTTTTCCGAAACACGAATGTCATTGACCTTGATATAATCTAGAGAATAACATGAACATTAGTCTTGATATAACCTGGAAATTGATTTAGAATTGAAAAACGAGATGACAAATTGAATTTATTTGAATATTATTTACAATTAACGCTAATTATTATAGTAACAGAACATAACCTTCTGCGACAGTATTGGATTTCCAGCCTCCGTGACATTTCGCTAATTCTCTTTCGATTGCATATCCGAGAATAATCGATACTTGCGGTTTTATAATGGTACAATGGTGATTTCTCATTGGCTGAACAACTGAATTATAATGAATAGGTGTACTTTAATGAGGTGCTTAAAGGGCTACTACCAGATGTATAATTACTACATTTCGGCATGGTCGAGCATAAAATATTATTTTACATCAATTTGTATACAGCCTGTATAGCGGTGTTGAAACTGGTGACAGCGAGATATTAATTGACGAGATGAATCCGAAGGTTTACCATTAAATTGTCTGATATTCTCGTTGCAGTTCTGATAAAGAAACCCAAATAGGGAATCAGTGCAAGCGTATTAAATATAAGCAGGAATGTATTATAATGCTAAAAAAAGAACCTTTTCGAGTTCCTATACGCGAAAGTATGTATAAGTATCAGTATTAACGAAAATCTGACACTTGGTTGCCTTCTGGCTTTACCATCGAAGGACAAAATAATATTCATATTCAGAATGTACGAATAATTTATCCGGATATGATGTGAATAAATGAAGTAATTTTAGTACAAAATTAATGGGTGTTTATTTTAAACCAGTAACATGCTCTATGTACAATGAAGAAGTTTTGTTAAATGTTATGTTTTATTTAACGACGCTCGCAACTGCAGAGGTTATATCAGCGTCGCCGGATGTGCCGGAATTTTGTACCGCAGGAGTTCTTTTACATGCCAGTAAATCTACTGACATGAGCCTGTCGCAATTAAGCAGACTTAAATGCCATCGACCTGGCCCGGGATCGAACCCGCAACCTTGAGCATAGAAGGCCAGCGCTATACCAACTCGCCAACTAGGTCGACATGAAGAAATTTTATTTTTCTCGTTAGAGAATGCTAAAATAGTCGCAAATCCTATTTCGACTGCCCAGTTCAAAAGAAAAACAGCTCTAAATTTAAAGTTTTGATAAACCTGAAATTTAAAGCTTCATGTTGCTTTGAAAAATCCAATTAACACACTCTAATTAGAAACTTACAGTAAGTTATGCATAAAACATCATTAACAGAATTTGGAGTACAGTGGGACTCCACAAATAGACACAGCAATGGTCCGTGTGCGAGACGAGGTACGAACGCTGTCTTTCTACGAAGTACTGCGGACATTGGTAAACATGAGGGCTGTACAATGTTTTTTATGGCGTGAGGACCGAAACATAAATAATGAACGTACATAATTTTAAATAATATATTGTAGTATATGCAAAATATATAACAAAACAAATCCGTGATTAAGTATAATATATACGTGATACATCTGAAACATAAAACAAACTTCTGGAGGAAAAACTCTCTAAATATATCTACATACGGGGCTTTCATTTCAAAACTTCCCGCTCTAAATAACTAGTTAATTAAATTGAATTTAATTTAAACCAAAAAAAAAGACATAAATTTAGATATCAAAGAGGAAGTCTTAAACAAGGCTTAATTGCATTTTAGATTTCACCTCCCACCCCCAGCCACTCCCACTTTCAAATTTCAAATGGCACCCCTATATTTTTATACTTGAATATGAAAGAGCATTCAATTGTTTATACACCACATTCATTTGTTTTCGCATCTTTTCTTTTCTATCATCGCCTGGTAACCTGCATTTTTGTTATTGTTGATTAGAGCCGAAGAGAATAAAGTTACAAAAACTTAGTGAGCATTTCATGTAATAGATGTTTGTGTATTAAATTATTTTATGCTCGACCATGCCGAAATGTAGTAATTATACACCTGGTAGCAGACCTTTAATGCATGTCATTAAAGTACACCTACTCATTAAAGGTCAGGTCTTTCAGCCAATGACGACTCAGGTTACAACTGTTCAGCCAATGACAGGTCAGCTTTCTACCGTTATAAAACCGAAAGTATCGATTATTCTCGGATATGCAATCGAAAGAGAATTAGCGAAAAGTCACGGAGGCTGGAAGTCCAATACTGTCGCAGAAGGTTATGTTCTATTACTATAATAATTAGCGTTAATTGTAAATAATATTCAAATAAATTCAATTTGTCATCTCGTTTTTCAATGTCTAATTTAATTTCAATGTTATCTCTGTAGGTTCTTATGGCCTAGCAAGGTCAATGTGAACATCTGTGCCTCGGAAAAAATCAATACTTTCGCGTCTGCCAACATCTCACAACATACGGGACATTGGTCAAGGTCAGATACAAAGAAAATTAATAATATCAAGTTAGAAATATGGTCGAGCATAAAAAGTCGTATGAAACTCGCCTATAATGGTAATTAAGAAGCTCGTATGAAAATTATGAAACTCGCTTGCGCTCGTTTCATAAACATCCATACTCACTTCTTAATTACCTTCATTATAGGCTCGTTGTATAATGAACTGTTAAAATGGTGTGTACCCTTCAAGAGAGAATATAAATCATCCCTATTGATTAAATTTAGGAAATACACAAAATAAGCTGTGTTTTCATCCTACAATCAACTGATAATAACAAAGCTGCTTATAATCACTACAGAATGCCTCGTATTTAGATGAATCTTGTTTTACCCTATGCACTGTTCTGACCGAAATGTCAAATTCTTGAGCGATGGCTCTGATTGATTCACCTTTTTTAAACCGTTCCAATAGTTGTAACTTCTGCTTCAACATAAGTACACATTTCTGTTCCCTGCCTTGCTGCCAACGTGTACCAGTATCTGCACACTACTGCACTGGTTCAACTGGTTAGCCCTGTGCAGCACGGGACAGGATGCGTTGACTTACCTTGTATCGTGAAGATACGAGAGTGAGCGTCTATTTGTGGAGTTCAACTGTACTTTCAAAGATTCTTTGATTTTTCACAGCAACATGCAGGCTTCACAAAACTTTAATAATTTTTCCCCCCTTTTAAACAGGGCCGTCGAAAGCAATAGAAAAGTTAAAAGAAATTGTCGCCGAAGATCACTGCGTACAGTGTTGCCAGGTCTCCGAAAATTTCCGGAAATCTTCGGAATTTTTTAACTTCCCGGAAAAATAGGAAATAAAGTTGTAATATCCGGATTTTTTATGTAGGAAATTATTTATTCTTTTAGAAAAAACAATCTCTGGCATACATTAAAACTGGTAGATGAACATTATATAGTTAAAGTTTTGTTAATATTTTATAACTTGACTACTAATGCTTCCCTAAATATAAAATATGTAACGCATAAAAACGAACATATTTGGTCTGGAGAAACATCTATGAGAGGAAAGTGGTGACTACTAAATCAAATTGGTGAGTAGAAAAATTAAAGTAGAAATCTTTTTATTATAGGTTCATGTATTGTAATAGTTAGAAGGTTATAATAACATTTTATGTGATTTTCAAAAGTGCCTCCGGAAATTGTGGACAAATCTCCGGATTTTTTTCATTACGACCTCTGGAAATATTTTTTCAAGATCTGACAACACTGACTGCGTAGTTAAAGCACGTACGGCATATAGACTACATCTTGCACGACACACTCTTGAGGTTAAGACGCTGGGAGCTAAATTACTTTAAAAATGTTGCCGAAGATGACCTCGGATAATTGAAACCAAGGATGCAGATTCCGCGGATACGAAAGGATTACTGTAGAAGAAACTGGCCGTACCATTCAGAAATGTGGTGGCAGAAGTTAGAAGCACTCTTCAATAATCTTCGACACTTACCTGGGGTCTTTTCCGACCCCAAACCATATTTCATTGTTAATATCTACATCCATATAGTCCTACTCCAAAACGTTCCAGTAACCTAGATATGATATATTTGCGAGTTTTAGTTTCCTATACATATAAAACTATCATTTCATAATTATATATTGCTTATTTTATTTATGTTTATTGCTTGGTTCATGGATGGCCCTCAGCTATAGAACATGTCTTTATTTACATTTATTTTGCACTGAGTGTTTTGTTGTAAACAAAGTGTACATGTACTTTGAAAAGTGAATAAATGAAACAAATACAGCATAAACTACCATGCAAGCTATGGGTATAATGTTTTAGATTCAGAAGTAATTATTTATATTTGTAAAATTAACTTCTTGTTCTTTCTACTCCAGTAGGTGATGAGACTAAATTAATTAATTAATTGTGTAAACAACCGAGCGGGCTAGCGGCGTCGTAGAGGGCTGGCCTTGCATTCGAGAGGTCCGGGGTTCGATCCCAGGGGCCAGCAATTCTAACTGAGATTTTTCGTGATTTCCTCAGTTATTTCCAGGCAAATGCCGGGATTGTACCTCTTGGAAGTCCGGCCATGGACGGCGAGCCTTCCCTTAATCCTTTCATATGTGTGAGTGAATGATGTGCAATGTCTTATTTTAATTTATTGGGTTGGTTTAATACGCTGTATCAACATCTTAGGTTATTTAGCGTCTGAATGAAATGAAGGTGATAATGCCGGTGAAATGAGTCTGGGGTCCAGCACCGAAAGTTACCCAGCATTTGCTCTTATTGGGTTGAGGAAAACCCCGGAAAAAAACCTCAACAAGGAACTTGCCCCAACCGGGATTCGAACGCGGGCCACCCGGGCCAGACGCGCTGACCGTTACCCCACAGTTGTGGACTGTAATGTCTTAAAAATGTTTATGTTGTATCGGAGGTGGCCCTGGCATTGAGCTGATCCGTTATCCGGGGAGGCCCTCCATGTCCTTGTGTGGTGAAGAAAGTATGTACGTGATCCATAGATTAATTCCTCTCCCGACAGGTCGCGGCCCTGTAAGGCCCGGGTGGCGTGGGTGGTGTAAATGAACCTAAAAGGGAGAGGTTAAACTAAGGGAAGGAAGGAAGAAGAAGAAGAAGAAGAAGAAGAAAAAGAAGAATTGTATAAACATAATATTAACACTTGATGATGCAATAACAATTTCCTTTTAGTGTTTTATTTCAAGGAAATGAAAGCGTTCTTTGATTAAAAGAAAAATAAAAATACAGGTACAGAATAAATAGCCTGCCATTAGACAAATTAAATTGATTAATTTATTCATTGATTAAACATAGTGACTGGCTCCAGGTGCAATAAAGACTTTGAATTGGCTTGTTTATAAAAATGCATTAAAATATCCAAATTGTATCCTTCACCTGACATAATTAGGAACATTAAATCCAGACGTTTGAGATGGGCAGGGCATGTAGCACGTATGGGCGAATCCAGAAATGCATATAGAGTGTTAGTTGGGAGGCCAGAGGGAAAAAGACCTTTGGGGAGGCCGAGACGTAGATGGGAAGATAATATTAAAATGGATTTGAGGGCGGTAGGATATGATGGTAGAGACTGGATTAATCTTGCTCAGGATAGGGACCAATGGTGGGGTTATGTGAGGGGGCAATGAACCTCCAGGTTCCTTAAAAGCCAGTAAGTGAGTGAGTGAATTAGTTACAACAAATATGCTTGGGGTCAGAAAAGACCCAGATAAATAGCATGAAATTCTATAGCAGCTAAGTTGCAAGGATTAATATTATGTGTTGTATATTCCTGGACTAAGAAATGTACAAAGGGGATGTCTCGATCGGGTGATGTGATAAGGATATCAATTTTTTAGACGCACAGTGGTGCGTTCCGTGTCTGTGAACTCCTTCCCTGCGCCTGACACGAATCTGCTGACCGTCTGCCGGTGAGATACGAGGATGAAGTCAATTAGAGGAATTAGAGCTTCCCTTAGCCAATGCTTATCACACGCGATAACGAAAGGCTTTGATACGATACGGTAACACGTATCACACACAATTGAACGAGAAAATTAAATATGAAGCTAGAGCGTGCGTTCTACAACTTCGTTGTTCTGTCTCAATATTTCAGCAAGCCAAACTTCCGTGCAGCGGAGGCTCTGCTGGAAATAGAGGAGGAGGCAACGGGTTACATCAGCTTCTTGTCTATGCAGATGACGTAAATATGTTAGGAGAAAATCCACAGACTATTAGGGAAAACACAGAAATTTCACTTGAAACAAGTAACCAGATAGGTTTGGAAGTAAATCCCGAAAAAAACAAAGTATATGATTATGTCTCGTGACCACAACATACCTTAATATGAAATGGAAATATAAAAACTGGAATTATTCTTTGAAAAGGTGGAAAATTTCAATTAACTTGGAGCAACAGTAACAAATATAAATGACATTCGGGAGGAAATTAAGCACAGAATAAATATGAGAAATGCTTGTTACTATTCGTTTATTATCCCCCATCTACGTCTCGGCCTTCCCAAAGGTATTTTTCCTCCGGCCTTCTAACTAACACTCTATATGCAATTCTGGATCCGCCAGTAAATTAAGAACATTAAATCCAGACGTCTGAAATGGTTAGGGAATGTAGCACGTATGAGTGAATCCAAAAATGCATGTAGAGTATCGATTAGTTGGGGGGCCCAGACGTAGATGGGAGGATAATATTAAAATGGATTTGAAGGAGATTGGATATGATGCCGGGAACTGAACTGATCTTGCTCAGGATAGGGAACGATGGCAGGCTTATGTGAGGGCGGCAATGAACCTCCGGATCCTTTAAAAGCCATGAGGAAGTAAATATGTAATTGTGTAAACAGCTGCAACAGTGTATAGTGTTACGCAATAATCGATAGTTGACAGTCTTCTGTCAATAGTTCATTTCATCACTCGAAGACACGTTTCTGTTTGCATTCTACAAGATGATTTACTCGATGGAAGAAAAGTGCAAATTGTGGAAGCACATGTGAGAACGGGTTCGTTTAAAAAACCCGCGAAATTGTCAGAATCAAGTTTCCGGATAGCGGTGAAGCAGAGAAAATAGTTATACAGCCTATGGGTATTAAGTGGCACGCTACAGTATCTGTGCAGAAAGGGGGGGGGGAAGAGAAAAAACATAGAGCCCCTTCAGTTCGCTCGCTATAAATTATTGATGACATTCGCCGAAACATTTTTCGGAGTCCACAGAAGTCAACACGTAAATTGGCGCACGGGATTACTGTCGATATATTCCATAGTTGATGAGTCATTTCGCTTTTGCATTTACTCTTTGCTGATCCGAGCTACATTTTCGTGCGCCACTTTGTTTTACAATGAGACACTTTTCACTAAAGACAGTTACTTTACGTGTTGGGCTGGGAATTATCTGAACTTGAACTATTCTCTAAAATTATGTTTAGCTGCGATACACAAGAATTTCTACAAGTGAAAGCGTTGAGCGGAATCTTGAATGTCGGTAGAATAAATATGAGTTAAGAAATTTCTTTTTCAAACTAGGTTGGCCACAATTTCATTTCTCCGAAACTCTGGCGTTCGGAAATATATTGGACTGTTCGTTTAATTTATTTCACCATTTCATGCAAGAAACAAAATGTAAAAAAGTCTTGATTTGATTTCGAGTATGCCATCTTTTTGTGTCTCTCCATTAATTATTTTCTAAAATTATTAGAAAACGAACTGCAAATGAATACTTTTATATTACTGTATATAAAATATGGTAACAATACAATTTTAAAAAATCCATTCAAAAAACCAAGGTTATGATATTCCAAGACAAACAACAAATTAGATCGAAATTAGCAATAGAAAACAAAATTATCCAGTAAGCCATTTTAATTAGCTAGGATGTGACGTCTCATTTGATTATGACAAAGATTATAGTGAATAAGATAACAAAAATTGAAGGAATATGTGATCACGATCACTAAATTACAAAGCAACAAAAGAGACACAATTAAAATTGTATGAAACATTTGCAGTAGATATCAGTTTTACTCAAAAGTTCTGAATCTTGGATACAGAAAAAAAAACCAAGATCTAAGTAAGATAGCAGCAGAAACAAGTGAAGACAGAATTGAAAATATAGAAATTAGGGAAGAACTTGAAATATTTGCAATAGCAGATAAAATAGAAACGCATAGATAAAACTAGAAATATAACATAGAATGAATGAAGAAAGATATCCTAAACAAATAATACAATACAAACCGAAAGGAAGGCGAGATATAGACAGATCTAGGAGACGATGGGCTGAAGTCGGAACTAGTTTAATGACCTAATCCGTGATTGAAGATTATAATGACTAAAATTATTACTTAATATTTTAGGAGAAAAATTCGCTCCGGCGTCGGGGATCGAACCCGCGTCCTTGGTTATACGTACCAAACGCTCTTACCACTGAGCTACGCCGAATTCAATCTACATGTCAACATATATGCCTAACTTGGAGTCAGGCCACAAAGGGAAATATCGAAGGAGGAGAGTTCGATCCGGTGCTGTGGATTGAATTCGGCGTAGCTCAGTGGTCAGAGCGCTTGGTACGTAGAACCAAGGACCCGGGTTCGATCCCTGGCGCCGGAGCGAATTTTTCTCCTAAAATATTAAATGTCAATATTACAGATAAATTCCGTAAGACAAATTAATATATCTATAATATAAAATTATTATATTTGTTGTGCCCTGTACTGACTCACACATACCGAACATAAACAAAATCTATGCACAGAACCGTCATGCCCGAAACCATTTTTTTTTTTTTCGTAAAAGACTTTAAATTTAACTTCTGCAGCATGGGAATACTTCCTCTTCTGAGAAAACAAAATCAACCTTGTTATGAAGTCAGCTGTTGCACAGCTATGTAATTTCATGCGTACACGGTCCAATTAGTTTTTTGCTACTAAATTTTATTGTCGAATATTTAATGTTATAACCAGACAAAAGAAATTTGATTTAATTCTTCAGTTGACGTAGCTCAATGGGTATGGAGGGTGGTCGGACAGTCGGGTCAGCTGCTGCTCTGAGGGGTCGAGACTAAGAAACAGCTTCACCCTCGGCTGCGTGAAATATTCATGGCAGTTTTGAGGGGCGGATATATTCCACGCGGACGTCAAGGGCGCGAACAAAGGCGAACTATGCGTAACGCACCAGTCCGTACAGGAAGGACCAGAAGCAAAGCGTCTTGAGGCAGTGCATGATCAGCCTTCCACTCCGGATACTGTGTTCCTTGCTTAGCTATCAGCAATACGAGCAGCTGAAGGAAGAAATTGTCCGCCCCTGTGGAGTAGGTAACAGTTAGCACGTTTGACCGTGAAACTAGTGAGCTCGGGTTCAAACCCTAGTTGGGACAAGTCACTCCTTGAGGGTTTTCCCTCAACCCATTCAGAGCAAAAATGCTGGGTAACTTTCGGCGCTGTGCCTGGACTCATTTCGCTGGCATTATCACCTTCATCTCACTCAGACGCTAGCTAACCATAGTAGTTGGCAAAGCGTCGTAAAATAAGCCGCTAAAAAAGGAAGAAAATTTATTTCTGTGCAGCGTGCCTGCATTATAAAAAAGTTTAAAAAATGGTTCGTGAACGAATCGTTCATTCCAGCGATTAATAATAAAGAATCGTAAGAATCGATTCGCGGTATCAACGAATCGTCGTTCAAAAGAATAGTAAAGAATTGACGTGGTATCGTAACCCACGATTCTATTTACTTGTTTGATGTAACCTGTCAACGGACATTTCCGAACCGTGCCGAATACTCCCGAGCGAGAGTGAAATCAAAATATGTACTGCATTTGTTAAGTATGGAAAATAATGAACACAAACCTGAAATGTGCATAGTTAAATAGAGATGTAATGCAAAAAATGTACGCAGTGGATTTTAACAAAAATATTTATACAAGCTAATAGCCAGATTATTATGGAATAGTTCTATATACAGCGACCATTGAGATTTAAACGGCAAGTATCGGCCCTGGTCAGGAGTAAAGTCCATTTGCAAAATATTTCTCTCTGTCAGTTTTTCTCTCGTTCTCTAATAGGTACTTGTAATGAATCGCTTTGAGTTACAGTACAGAAGTTTTAAAAATATTCATTGGTAGCATTTATAAGTGTCTGTATGCATGTACTTAAATTGTGTGTACATATATGTAGAGTTAGTTTAATTGTTCAGTTCTTAAAAAATGGCTCCAGTTATTTCAAAATTAAAAGGGAAGAAACTTCTCAAGGAATTGAAATTACTCTACACAAAGTTCAAGAGCGAGTGCCAATAGCTGCAGGCATGCCTTGTAGAAGTGTCCGAAACATTGTGACAGAAACTAGGTAAATAGAGAGTGGCAACGATATGCCGGATAAGAGCAAAGAATTGAATTAAAGCAAGTTTTTTTAAACTAGTGTCATTTCATTAAAGCACCGTGTATGATTTTTACATCACCGAGAAACGCCTTTCAACAGTCACTGGATTAAGTATGAAACTGAAAGACGCAATTTTGTCTTTAATAGGGAGACGGTATATCTTGAGGACTCCGACTAGCGGCTTATGGTAAGATATCAATGTTTTCAATTAGATGTTTAGCGCGCACATTTTATCCTTTTCACTCAGTTCTGTCCCTTTTGCAAGTGACGTCAACCAGAGTTACAGATCTTCTGCGCGAGCTTGTACCTGCATCAGTCTGCATGAAAAGGATGTCGCTGTGACGATTGTAGAAAATGACTGAATTTTTCATAAGATATCAATGCCGCGGCGTCTGACATAATGAAGTGCAAACTCTTTATATTATCGACAAATATCAGCAAACGGTGATAAAATCAAAAGCCTGAATATTAACCAGAAAACTGAATGTTCACGGCCTACTGAACAGGAGGGGCTATAAGAGATTCAAATGTGATAAAAAAAGGCTTAAAATAATATGTACTTCTTTAAGTAGAAATTATTTTAATTAGTGAAACATTCTGTCCTTACGAAGTGAGTAGTCTCTCGACGAATATTGTCCGTACAACAGAAATTTAATATTGAAACCCATCTGGCATTTATTGATATGAAAAAAGCCTTCGACAGAGTAGATAGAAACAAATTATTGAATATTTTAGCACATGATGGTATTCCAAATCAATTAATAACAGCTATTTACAATATTTATAATAATAATCATATACAGGTTAGGATTGAAAACAAATATTCAGAATGGAGGGTTGTAGTTTATCTCCTCTATTATTTATAATACACATGAATCACATTATTAAGGAATGGAGATTGAAACCACATGGAAGTATACCGGTAAGTCGTTTGTCCAAAATAGATACTTTATTATTTGCTGATGATATTGTGTTTATGGCAACTTCAGAAGATAATTTACAACGTTTGGTTTACAACTTTAATCAAATGGCAGAAAGTTTCAATATGGAAATTTCAACTGACAAATCTAAAGTGATGGCTTTTTTTTAGGAAAGGAACCAGTCCGTAGCAAAATTTGCATCAATAATAAGATCATCGAACAAGTCAAAAATTTTAGTTATCTCGGTTACCAAATTTCATATGAAGAAGATAAAGATTTGAATAAGAAAATTATTAAATTCAACAGAACAATGGGGATAATTAATCAGATATTCAAACCAACCTTAGTACAAGAACACACGCGCACCAGAATTTATAAAACATTGGCCAGACCATTTGGTAGTGAAGCTTGGACGATTCACAAAGATTAACGGCGGCAGAAATGAGATTTATACGTCGTACAGCGGGATACACGAGAATGGATCACATTAGAAATTTTGACATTATGAAAGAACTGCAGATTGAACCGATTACGGGATACCTACAGAAATACAGACAAAACTGGAGACTACATGTCATCAGAATTCCTCGTTCTAGAATTCCACGTCAAATTTTAAATTACCATCCTGTGGGCAAGAGCTCCTTGGGCAGACCGTTCAGGCGTTGGCAAGAAACCGTAACGGGCCACTAGGCCCAATACATGCAAGGATGATGATGATGATGAACAGAAATTTAGTGATCTAGGATTAATTTGTGTCACTAATTCAATTCCAGATGTTCCGATCATAAGGGCCGAAAACAAATAATAGGCTATTATAAAGTTTGTTAGTTGAAATACTTATATACCCTCCGTTTAAATAATATAATTAACTATGATTCTTACTACTTAAAGGAGATCTTAATCCAGAATCAGAATCACCCTGTACCTTTCGCGATCCCCTCCCCCTGTCTATCATTAATAGCGCTAGGTAGCTATTTGAGGAAAGGACCAAATGGGAGCGAGGGAGAGCGAAGTGGGCACAATTCACTGCAAATAGCATAACCTGGGATATAATTCCCCCACCTGGCCCCAGAGGCGAAGGATTTCATGCAACGGAAAACCCGCCTACTCCGTCTCCACCCTCCATCTGCTTCTCCACTTTCGCCATTGTGTAGCTCAGCAGAAAGGATTACTACATTTACTAATGAGATTACCGTATAGAATTCTAGTGCTCCGAGCTTCCTCGATGCAGTTGTCAAGGTTTTGACGGATATGTACAAAACGACCAGAAGCCTTCATGCTTCTGCTTTCTGACTCCCCGCAGCCTAAGGAGAAGTTAAAACGCGTTATGAAGATCACAATTAACTAATAAGTATATTAGTTTATACAATTAATCTATAACTAAGACACAAATCGTCTTTGGTATTGGAAATGAAGTCCTAAGCTTCAGCACTTACAACCCAACTTTGTACTGACAGACATGTTCCACTATATGCCCACAGAAGAGAAGAGCAGTAGGTTATTTTACGACGCTTTATCAAGATCTTAGGTTATTTAGCGTCTGAATGAGATGAAGGCGATAATGCCGGTGAAATGAGTCCGGGGTCCAGCACCGAGAGTTACCTAGCATTTCCTCATATTGGGTTGAGGGAAAACCCCGGAAAAACCTCAACCAGGTAACTTGCCCCGAAATCGAACCCGGGCCACCTGGTTTCGCGCTGACCGTTACTCCACAGATGTGGACTAGAAGAGAAGAACATTAATGGGGATTCCAGTGATAATTAGCGATTTTTTCTTAAAATACAAGATATAATGTGGGGAAATAACTTGATAATATGGTGACAATGTGGTGAAATGGTGATAATATAATAAACAGGTAGAGAAGTTCGAGATGACGCCGTGATCTAATAGGCTCTGAGGATGGTGCGTGAAGCACTGAAACAGGTGTAAGTCGCACAAATCTTACACAATTAACATGAGTAAGTCCACTAGTTAATCAATTAATTATATTCAAGTGTTAAAAGTAGTGTACGCAAGATTCAAAATGGACAAAAGTAATTATTACTCCATTTGACTTCTGATTATTGCCTCTAATATTTCATTAACTCAGCCGCGGCGAAAATGCGACTCACGAGCACATTGTGGCTCGCAGTGCTTTTCTCTCGCTTCCTACCTACAACCCCCACCCTCTCACTCACTGGAGTCAAACTCCGTTCTATTTGCATTTGTCTCGGACCTGCGAGTGGCGTATCGTCGCAATATCTCTCTCGAAACCATGTACCTCTATAAAAAAAAAAAACAAAAGTTTCAAGTAGGATGGGAGGATGCATTCTTTTGCTTACAATATGATGAAAATATTAAATGTATGATTTGTTCACAAATATTACTAGGAAAACGGTTGTATAACATAAAACGGCATTATAAGTTACTACATGTTACTGATGAAACATTAAAAGGTTAAGTGTTATTATTATTATTATTATTATTATTATTATTATTATTATTATTATTATTATTATTATTATCATTATCACCTCTGTACAGCAGATGTACGAATAATGCGGTTAGATTTTCAATTTAAACTCACAGATTTACAATGTGACGTTAAATGAAAGCTAGATGTAAGGACTTGACAGATATTGAACTTTTCAAATCTTTGGAAAAAAATAAATATTTGAAGCTTCGTTCTTTCGCTTGCTCTGTTGAAGCCACGTTCGCTGTAACTTACGTTTGTGAAAAATTATTTTCAACAATGAAAATAGTAAAAATCAAATTTAGATCACGACTGACAGACAAATACCTTCGTGATCAACTACGATTGGCGGTAAGTGACATAATTCCTGATTTTGAAACTCTGTCGCAGAGACATTCTGAAGACAGTTAATTTTAGGTTGTGATAATGTGTCCTATGTTTTCTTGTTCATTTCTTTCTTCGTTACACGTCCTAAATAACTTCCCCTTCGGTTGTCCGCCTCCCTCCATAGGTGCTATGCACGTTGCAGCTTACACAGTGGCTCGGCGCACCATGGCCTTTTCGCCACGGCTGCATTAACTAATCATCATAACATGGCGGTTCCCACCTCGAATTTCATCGCCACAATATCCTGTATCACACGCCTGTACAGGAAGACCAAGCTCACGCATGGTATGGCATAGGCCTAATAATTCCTGATTATCTTATAATAATTGTTCTTACATTCCCTAAAAAGAGTTCAGTAGCTCATAAAATAATAGCATCACTTTATTTTCACGACTCCTTGGAAATATGAAACCTGGTAGTGTGTACTTCAAATTAATATTCGTTTTGACATCCAACACAGATAGACAGGCTTACATCCAACTAGAGACAAGATAATGCAACAGCCAACACTTGGATTCGTAGCAGTCTGCCCCATACACACGATGGCTGTGTTAATAGGACTGGTTGTGTATAATGACGGTGAAATTAAAATCATTATACTGCAGGTTGTCTTATCGCTCCGCCCATAAAATAAACTGTTTGCCTCGCCGGGCTCTCAATGCTTAGTTTACATCAAATTGAGATGCAGAAACAGTTGCTGGCACTTGTTGAAGCGCTCTTACATAATATGCCATTAGCTCTTTATCGATAAACATTACGAAATTACATGTAAAGTTACTTCGGGAAGAACAACCTGCGAATGAAATTTTTACAATAATAAGCACTTAATAAACGAGTTAAATCTTAGGCATTAAACTATTTAATAGTTAGAGATGTTAAGAGCAGCTTAGTCTCATGAGCTATAAACGATGTATAGTCCCTTTCCCTCAGAGCTCAGAGGGTAATATTTTATATAAGAGTTTTACAAGCACCATGCATTATCTGGTGGCACGAACAGGCATATATTAGCGCTGTTACTGAAAGGGAAGGGAAAGAGAGGGAGAGAATCCGATCGGATAAAAAAAAAAGTGTTTTAAAAACGTTACCGTTTAAAAAGTACGAGTGAGACAGAGAGAGGGCTGTGGCGTGTCCTCCAGGAAAAACATGCACGGGCCCAGTTGGATGCCGACAAGGAAATGAAATATCGTCCAAATTGTGTGCTGCGTTATACACAGTGTCCCAAAAGTCCTTCACGTCATTTTCATGACTGAAATAGATAACATATTTCCAGTTGTAAACTGTCTAAGTCTCTTCAAATAAATTATTACTGTTAAGTGAAGTTAAATCAACGAATAAGAGCCTACGCTTCTCATTAATGACTTATTAATAGAAAAATCTAAATTGAAATTTGATGCAATTTCATTCCGCAGAGTATACGTCCTAATAAGTGGTGGTGGTGGTGGTAGTGGTGGTTGTAGTGGTGGTGATAGTGGTGGTGATGGTAGTGGTGGTGGTAGTGGTGGTGGTGGTTGTGGTGGTAGTGGTGGTGGTGGTAGTGGTGGTGGTGGTAGTGGTGGTGGTGGTGGTAGTGGTGGTGGTGGTGTTAGTTGTGGTGGTGGTGGTAGTAGTGGTGGTAGTGGTGGTGGTAGTGGTGGTGGTAGTGGTGGTGGTGGTTGTGGTGGTAGTGGTGGTGGTAGTGGTGGTGGTGGTAGTGGTGGTGGTAGTGGTGGTGGTGGTGGTAGTGGTGGTGGTGGTGGTGTTAGTTGTGGTGGTGGTGGTGGTAGTAGTGGTGGTAGTGGTGGTGGTAGTAGTGGTGGTAGTGGTGATGGTGGTAGTGGTGGTAGTGGTGGTGGTGGTAGTGGTGGTGGTGGTAGTGGTGGTGGTGGTAGTGATGGTGGTGGTAGTGGTGGTAGTGGTGGTGGTAGTGGTGGTGGTAGTTGTGGTGGTAGTGGTGATGGTAGTGGTAGTGGTGGTATTGGTGGTGGTAGTGGTGGTGATAGTGGTGGTAGTGGTGGTGGTGGTAGTGGTGGTGGTGGTGGTAGTGGTGGTGGTAGTGGTGGTGGTAGTGGTGGTAGTGGTGGTGGTAGTGGTGGTGGTAGTGGTGGTGGTAGTGGTGGTGGTAGTGGTGGTGGTGGTAGTCGTGGTGGTGGTGGTAGTGGTGGTGGTGGTGGTAGTGGTGGTGGTAGTGGTGGTGGTGGAGGTGGTGGTAGTGGTTGTGGTGGTGGTAGTGGTGGTGGTGGTGGTGGTGGTGGTGGAGGTGGTGGTAGTGGTTGTGGTGGTGGTAGTGGTGGTGGTGGTGGTGGTGGAGGTGGTGGTAGTGGTTGTGGTGGTGGTAGTGGTGGTGGTGGTAGTGGTGGTGGTAGTGGTGGTGGTGGAGGTGGTGGTAGTGGTTGTGGTGGTGGTAGTAGTGGTGGTGGTAGTGGTGGTGGTAGTGGTGGTGGCGGTGGAGGTGGTAGTGGTTGTGGTGGTGGTAGTGGTGGTGGTGGTGGTGGTAGTGGTGGTGGTGGTAGTGGTTGTGGTGGTAGTCGTGGTGGTGGTAGTGGTGGTGGTGGTGGTAGTGGTGGTGGTGGTAGTGGTGGTGGTAGTGGTGGTGGTGGTAGTGGTGGTGGTAGTTGAGGT